>NW_026708153.1:0-130148 GCF_902713425.1 Acipenser ruthenus | reverse complement strand
ACCAACTGCCACGACAACACACTCGTTTTTTTTATGCAGTACTCCTGACGAACTTCACCCATTGCCCGCATCGTACCGGCTCTTAAGGTAGCTTGTGTTGGAGCAGCAGGACAAGCTCGCCATCCCGCCCGCTGCTTTCCTGCATTAATGCTCACCAAAACACAACGCACCCAGGGGAGAGATACCATGGTAAATAGGTAACCTATTTACCATGGTATCCCTCCCCTGCGGCGGCTGCTCTTGATCTCCGTGAACGCACGCGCTGTCTCCAAACCTTGCAGAGCAGCACATTGAAGCGCTTGAAAACACAGCACAACATTCCCTAATAACACTTGCAATGCATTATGACTTCAAAGGTATGACTTTAAGTCTATGACATTATTATTTATTGATTTTATTTTGTTTTATTTCTTTGATCACCAACTGCCACGACAACACACTCGTTTTTTTATGCAGTACTCCTGACGAACTTCACCCATTGCCCGCATCGTACCGGCTCTTAAGGTAGCTTGTGTTGGAGCAGCAGGGACAAGCTCGCCATCCCGCCCGCTGCTTTCCTGCATTAATGCTCACCAAAACACAACGCACCCAGGGGAGAGATACCATGGTAAATAGGTAACCTATTTACCATGGTATCCCTCCCCTGCGGCGGCTGCTCTTGATCTCCGTGAACGCACGCGCTGTCTCCAAACCTTGCAGAGCAGCACATTGAAGCGCTTGAAAACACAGCACAACATTCCCTAATAACACTTGCAATGCATTATGACTTCAAAGGTATGACTTTAAGTCTATGACATTATTATTTATTGATTTTATTTTGTTTTATTTCTTTGATCACCAACTGCCACGACAACACACTCGTTTTTTTATGCAGTACTCCTGACGAACTTCACCCATTGCCCGCATCGTACCGGCTCTTAAGGTAGCTTGTGTTGGAGCAGCAGGACAAGCTTGCCATCCCGCCCGCTGCTTTCCTGCATTAATGCTCACCAAAACACAACGCACCCAGGGAGAGATACCATGGTAAATAGGTAACCTATTTACCATGGTATCCCTCCCCTGCGGCGGCTGCTCTTGATCTCCGTGAACGCACGCGCTGTCTCCAAACCTTGCAGAGCAGCACATTGAAGCGCTTGAAAACACAGCACAACATTCCCTAATAACACTTGCAATGCATTATGACTTCAAAGGTATGACTTTAAGTCTATGACATTATTATTTATTGATTTTATTTTGTTTTATTTCTTTGATCACCAACTGCCACGACAACACACTCGTTTTTTTATGCAGTACTCCTGACGAACTTCACCCATTGCCCGCATCGTACCGGCTCTTAAGGTAGCATGTGTTGGAGCAGCAGGACAAGCTCGCCATCCCGCCCGCTGCTTTCCTGCATTAATGCTCACCAAAACACAACGCACCCAAGGGGAGAGATACCATGTAAATAGGTAACCTATTTACCATGGTATCCCTCCCCTGCGGCGGCTGCTCTTGATCTCCGTGAACGCACGCGCTGTCTCCAAACCTTGCAGAGCAGCACATTGAAGCGCTTGAAAACACAGCACAACATTCCCTAATAACACTTGCAATGGCATTATGACTTCAAAGGTATGACTTTAAGTCTATGACATTATTATTTATTGATTTTATTTTGTTTTATTTCTTTGATCACCAACTGCCACGACAACACACTCGTTTTTTTATGCAGTACTCCTGACGAACTTCACCCATTGCCCGCATCGTACCGGCTCTTAAGGTAGCTTGTTGAGCAGCAGGACAAGCTCGCCATCCCGCCCGCTGCTTTCCTGCATTAATGCTCACCAAAACACAACGCACCCAGGGGAGAGATACCATGGTAAATAGGTAACCTATTTACCATGGTATCCCTCCCCTGCGGCGGCTGCTCTTGATCTCCGTGAACGCACGCGCTGTCTCCAAACCTTGCAGAGCAGCACATTGAAGCGCTTGAAAACACAGCACAACATTCCCTAATAACACTTGCAATGCATTATGACTTCAAAGGTATGACTTTAAGTCTATGACATTATTATTTATTGATTTTATTTTGTTTTATTTCTTTGATCACCAACTGCCACGACAACACACTCGTTTTTTATGCAGTACTCCTGACGAACTTCACCCATTGCCCGCATCGTACCGCTCTTAGGTAGCTTGTGTTGGAGCAGCAGGACAAGCTCGCCATCCCGCCCGCTGCTTTCCTGCATTAATGCTCACCAAAACACAACGCACCCAGGGGAGAGATACCATGGTAAATAGGTAACCTATTTACCATGGTATCCCTCCCCTGCGGCTGCTGCTCTTGATCTCCGTGAACGCACGCGCTGTCTCCAAACCTTGCAGAGCAGCACATTGAAGCGCTTGAAAACACAGCACAACATTCCCTAATAACACTTGCAATGCATTATGACTTCAAAGGTATGACTTTAAGTCTATGACATTATTATTTATGATTTTATTTTGTTTATTTCTTGATCACCAACTGCCACGACAACACACTCGTTTTTTTATGCAGTACTCCTGACGAACTTCACCCATTGCCCGCATCGTACCGGCTCTTAAGGTAGCTTGTGTTGGAGCAGCAGGACAAGCTCGCCATCCCGCCCGCTGCTTTCCTGCATTAATGCTCACCAAAACACAACGCACCCAGGGGAGAGATACCATGGTAAATAGGTAACCTATTTACCATGGTATCCCTCCCCTGCGGCGGCTGCTCTTGATCTCCGTGAACGCACGCGCTGTCTCCAAACCTTGCAGAGCAGCACATTGAAGCGCTTGAAAACACAGCACAACATTCCCTAATAACACTTGCAATGCTTATGACTTCAAAGGTATGACTTAAGTCTATGACATTATTATTTATTGATTTTATTTTGTTTTATTTCTTTGATCACCAACTGCCACGACAACACACTCGTTTTTTTATGCAGTACTCCTGACGAACTTCACCCATTGCCCGCATCGTACCGGCTCTTAAGGTAGCTTGTGTTGGAGCAGCAGGACAAGCTCGCCATCCCGCCCGCTGCTTTCCTGCATTAATGCTCACCAAAACACAACGCACCCAGGGGAGAGATACCATGGTAAATAGGTAACCTATTTACCATGGTATCCCTCCCCTGCGGCGGCTGCTCTTGATCTCCGTGAACGCACGCGCTGTCTCCAAACCTTGCAGATCAGCACATTGAAGCGCTTGAAAACACAGCACAACATTCCCTAATAACACTTGCAATGCATTATGACTTCAAAGGTATGACTTTAAGTCTATGACATTATTATTTATTGATTTTATTTTGTTTTATTTCTTTGATCACCAACTGCCACGACAACACACTCGTTTTTTTATGCAGTACTCCTGACGAACTTCACCCATTGCCCGCATCGTACCGGCTCTTAAGGTAGCTTGTGTTGGAGCAGCAGGGACAAGCTCGCCATCCCGCCCGCTGCTTTCCTGCATTAATGCTCACCAAAACACAACGCACCCAGGGGAGAGATACCATGGTAAATAGGTAACCTATTTACCATGGTATCCCTCCCCTGCGGCGGCTGCTCTTGATCTCCGTGAACGCACGCGCTGTCTCCAAACCTTGCAGAGCAGCACATTGAAGCGCTTGAAAACACAGCACAACATTCCCTAATAACACTTGCAATGCATTATGACTTCAAAGGTATGACTTTAAGTCTATGACATTATTATTTATTGATTTTATTTTGTTTTATTTCTTTGATCACCAACTGCCACGACAACACACTCGTTTTTTATGCAATACTCCTGACGAACTTCACCCATTGCCCGCATCGTACCGGCTCTTAAGGTAGCTTGTGTTGGAGCAGCAGGACAAGCTCGCCATCCCGCCCGCTGCTTTCCTGCATTAATGCTCACCAAAACACAACGCACCCAGGGGAGAGATACCATGGTAAATAGGTAACCTATTTACCATGGTATCCCTCCCCTCGGCGGCTGCTCTTGATCTCCGTGAACGCACGCGCTGTCTCCAAACCTTGCAGAGCAGCACATTGAAGCGCTTGAAAACACAGCACAACATTCCCTAATAACACTTGCAATGCATTATGACTTCAAAGGTAGACTTTAAGTCTATGACATTATTATTATTGATTTTATTTTGTTTTATTTCTTTGATCACCAACTGCCACGACAACACACTCGTTTTTTTATGCAGTACTCCTGACGAACTTCACCCATTGCCCGCATCGTACCCGGCTCTGAAGTAGCTTTGTTGGAGCAGCAGGACAAGCTCGCCATCCCGCCCGCTGCTTTCCTGCATTAATGCTCACCAAAACACAACGCACCCAGGGGAGAGATACCATGGTAAATAGGTAACCTATTTACCATGGTATCCCCTCCCCTGCGGCGGCTGCTCTTGATCTCCGTGAACGCACGCGCTGTCTCCAAACCTTGCAGAGCAGCACATTGAAGCGCTTGAAAACACAGCACAACATCCCTAATAACACTTGCATGCATTATGACTTCAAAGGTATGACTTTAAGTCTATGACATTATTATTTATTGATTTTATTTTGTTTTATTTCTTTGATCACCAACTGCCACGACAACACACTCGTTTTTTTATGCAGTACTCCTGACGAACTTCACCCATTGCCCCGCATCGTACCGGCTCTTAAGGTAGCTTGTGTTGGAGCAGCAGGACAAGCTCGCCATCCCGCCCGCTGCTTCCTGCATTAATGCTCACCAAAACACAACGCACCCAGGGGAGAGATACCATGGTAAATAGGTAACCTATTTACCATGGTATCCCTCCCCTGCGGCGGCTGCTCTTGATCTCCGTGAACGCACGCGCTGTCTCCAAACCTTGCAGAGCAGCACATTGAAGCGCTTGAAAAACACAGCACAACATTCCCTAATAACACTTGCAATGCATTATGACTTCAAAGGTATGACTTTAAGTCTATGACATTATTATTTATTGATTTTATTTTGTTTTATTTCTTTGATCACCAACTGCCACGACAACACACTCGTTTTTTTATGCAGTACTCCTGACGAACTTCACCCATTGCCCGCATCGTACCGCTCTTAAGGTAGCTTGTGTTGGAGCAGCAGGACAAGCTCGCCATCCCGCCCGCTGCTTTCCTGCATTAATGCTCACCAAAACACAACGCACCCAGGGGAGAGATACCATGGTAAATAGGTAACCTATTTACCATGGTATCCCTCCCCTGCGGCGGCTGCTCTTGATCTCCGTGAACGCACGCGCTGTCCTCCAAACCTTGCAGAGCAGCACATTGAAGCGCTTGAAAAACACAGCACAACATTCCCTAATAACACTTGCAATGCATTATGACTTCAAAGGTATGACTTTAAGTCTATGACATTATTATTTATTGATTTTATTTTGTTTTATTTCTTGATCACCAACTGCCACGACAACACACTCGTTTTTTTATGCATACTCCTGACGAACTTCACCCATTGCCCGCATCGTACCGGCTCTTAAGGTAGCTTGTGTTGGAGCAGCAGGGACAAGCTCGCCATCCCGCCCGCTGCTTTCCTGCATTAATGCTCACCAAAACACAACGCACCCAGGGGAGAGATACATGGTAAATAGGTAACCTATTTACCATGGTATCCCACCCCTGCGGCGGCTGCTCTTGATCTCCGTGAACGCACGCGCTGTCCTCCAAACCTTGCAGAGCAGCACATTGAAGCGCTTGAAAACACAGCACAACATTCCCTAATAACACTTGCAATGCATTATGACTTCAAAGGTATGACTTTAAGTCTATGACATTATTATTTATTGATTTTATTTTGTTTTATTTCTTTGATCACCAACTGCCACGACAACACACTCGTTTTTTTATGCAATACTCCTGACGAATTTCACCCATTGCCCGCATCGTACCGGCTCTTAAGGTAGCTTGTGTTGGAGCAGCAGGACAAGCTCGCCATCCCGCCCGCTGCTTTCCTGCATTAATGCTCACCAAAACACAACGCACCCAGGGGAGAGATACCATGGTAAATAGGTAACCTATTTACCATGGTATCCCTCCCCTGCGGCGGCTGCTCTTGATCTCCGTGAACGCACGCGCTGTCTCCAAACCTTGCAGAGCAGCACATTGAAGCGCTTGAAAACACAGCACAACATTCCCTAATAACACTTGCAATGCATTATGACTTCAAAGGTATGACTTTAAGTCTATGACATTATTATTTATTGATTTATTTTGTTTTATTTCTTTGATCACCAACTGCCACGACAACACACTCGTTTTTTTATGCAGTACTCCTGACGAACTTCACCCATTGCCCGCATCGTACCGGCTCTGAAGAGCTTGTGTTGGAGCAGCAGGACAAGCTCGCCATCCCGCCCGCTGCTTTCCTGCATTAATGCTCACCAAAACACAACGCACCCAGGGGAGAGATACCATGGTAAATAGGTAACCTATTTACCATGGTATCCTCCCCTGCGGCGGCTGCTCTTGATCTCCGTGAACGCACGCGCTGTCTCCAAACCTTGCAGAGCAGCTCATTGAAGCGCTTGAAAACACAGCACAACATTCCCTAATAACACTTGCAATGCATTATGACTTCAAAGGTATGACTTTAAGTCTATGACATTATTATTATTGATTTTATTTTGTTTTTATTTCTTTGATCACCAACTGCCACGACAACACACTCGTTTTTTTATGCAGTACTCCTGACGAACTTCACCCATTGCCCGCATCGTACCGGCTCTTAAGGTAGCTTGTGTTGACAGCAGGACAAGCTCGCCATCCCGCCCGCTGCTTTCCTGCATTAATGCTCACCAAAACACAACGCACCCAGGGAGAGATACCATGGTAAATAGGTAACCTATTTACCATGGTATCCCTCCCCTGCGGCGGCTGCTCTTGATCTCCGTGAACGCACGCGCTGTCTCCAAACCTTGCAGAGCAGCACATTGAAGCGCTTGAAAACACAGCACAACATTCCCTAATAACACTTGCAATGCATTATGACTTCAAAGGTATGACTTTAAGTCTATGACATTATTATTTATTGATTTTATTTGTTTTATTTCTTTGATCACCAACTGCCACGACAACACACTCGTTTTTTTATGCAGTACTCCTGACGAACTTCACCCATTGCCCGCATCGTACCGGCTCTTAAGGTAGCTTGTGTTGGAGCAGCAGGACAAGCTCGCCATCCCGCCCGCTGCTTTCCTGCATTAATGCTCACCAAAACACAACGCACCCAGGGGAGAGATACCATGGTAAATAGGTAACCTATTTACCATGGTATCCCTCCCCTGCGGCGGCTGCTCTTGATCTCCGTGAACGCACGCGCTGTCTCCAAACCTTGCAGAGCAGCACATTGAAGCGCTTGAAAAACACAGCACAACATTCCCTAATAACACTTGCAATGCATTATGACTTCAAAGGTATGACTTTAAGTCTATGACATTATTATTTATTGATTTTATTTTGTTTTATTTCTTTGATCACCAACTGCCACGACAACACACTCGTTTTTTTATGCAGTACTCCTGACGAACTTCACCCATTGCCCGCATCGTACCGGCTCTTAAGGTAGCTTGTGTTGGAGCAGCAGGACAAGCTCGCCATCCCCGCCCGCTGCTTTCCTGCATTAATGCTCACCAAAACACAACGCACCCAGGGGAGAGATACCATGGTAAATAGGTAACCTATTTACCATGGTATCCCTCCCCTGCGGCGGCTGCTCTTGATCTCCGTGAACGCACGCGCTGTCTCCAAACCTTGCAGAGCAGCACATTGAAGCGCTTGAAAACACAGCACAACATTCCCTAATAACACTTGCAATGCATTATGACTTCAAAGGTATGACTTTAAGTCTATGACATTATTATTTATTGATTTTATTTTGTTTTATTTCTTTGATCACCAACTGCCACGACAACACACTCGTTTTTTTATGTAGTACTCCTGACGAACTTCACCCATTGCCCGCATCGTACCGGCTCTGAAGGTAGCTTGTGTTGGAGCAGCAGGACAAGCTCGCCATCCCGCCCGCTGCTTTCCTGCATTAATGCTCACCAAAACACAACGCACCCAGGGGAGAGATACCATGGTAAATAGGTAACCTATTTACTATGGTATCCCTCCCCTGCGGCGGCTGCTCTTGATCTCCGTGAACGCACGCGCTGTCTCCAAACCTTGCAGAGCAGCACATTGAAGCGCTTGAAAACACAGCACAACATTCCCTAATAACACTTGCAATGCATTATGACTTCAAAGGTATGACTTTAAGTCTATGACATTATTATTTATTGATTTTATTTTGTTTTATTTCTTTGATCACCAACTGCCACGACAACACACTCGTTTTTTTATGCAGTACTCCTGACGAACTTCACCCATTGCCCGCATCGTACCGGCTCTTAAGGTAGCTTGTGTTGGAGCAGCAGGACAAGCTCGCCATCCCGCCCGCTGCTTTCCTGCATTAATGCTCACCAGAACACAACGCACCCAGGGGAGAGATACCATGGTAAATAGGTAACCTATTTACCATGGTATCCTTCCCCTGCGGCGGCTGCTCTTGATCTCCGTGAACGCACGCGCTGTCTCCAAACCTTGCAGAGCAGCACATTGAAGCGCTTGAAAACACAGCACAACATTCCCTAATAACACTTGCAATGCATTATGACTTCAAAGTATGACTTTAAGTCTATGACAATATTATTTATTGATTTTATTTTGTTTTATTTCTTTGATCACCAACTGCCACGACAACACACTCGTTTTTTTATGCAGTACTCCTGACGAACTTCACCCATTGCCCGCATCGTACCGGCTCTTAAGGTAGCTTGTGTTGGAGCAGCAGGACAAGCTCGCCATCCCGCCCGCTGCTTTCCTGCATTAATGCTCACCAAAACACAACGCACCCAGGGAGAGATACCATGGTAAATAGGTAACCTATTTACCATGGTATCCCTCCCCTGCGGCGGCTGCTCTTGATCTCCGTGAACGCACGCGCTGTCTCCAAACCTTGCAGAGCAGCACATTGAAGCGCTTGAAAACACAGCACAACATTCCCTAATAACACTTGCAATGCATTATGACTTCAAAGGTATGACTTTAAGTCTATGACATTATTATTTATTGATTTTATTTTGTTTTATTTCTTTGATCACCAACTGCCACGACAACACACTCGTTTTTTTATGCAGTACTCCTGACGAACTTCACCCATTGCCCGCATCGTACCGGCTCTTAAGGTAGCTTGTGTTGGAGCAGCAGGACAAGCTCGCCATCCCGCCCGCTGCTTTCCTGCATTAATGCTCACCAAAACACAACGCACCCAGGGGAGAGATACCATGGTAAATAGGTAACCTATTTACCATGGTATCCCTCCCCTGCGGCGGCTGCTTGATCTCCGTGAACGCACGCGCTGTCTCCAAACCTTGCAGAGCAGCACATTGAAGCGCTTGAAAACACAGCACAACATTCCCTAATAACACTTGCAATGCATTATGACTTCAAAGGTATGACTTTAAGTCTATGACATTATTATTTATTGATTTTATTTTGTTTTATTTCTTTGATCACCAACTGCCACGACAACACACTCGTTTTTTTATGCAGTACTCCTGACGAACTTCACCCATTGCCCGCATCGTACCGGCTCTTAAGGTAGCTTGTGTTGGAGCAGCAGGACAAGCTCGCCATCCCGCCCGCTGCTTTCCTGCATTAATGCTCACCAAAACACAACGCACCCAGGGGAGAGATACCATGGTAATAGGTTACCTATTTACCATGGTATCTCTCCCCTGGGTGCGTTGTGTTTTGGTGAGCATTAATGCAGGAAAGCAGCGGGCGGGATGCGAGCTTGTCCTGCTCGCTCCAACACAAGCTACCTTAAGAGCCGGTACGATGCGGGCAATGGGTGAAGTTCGTCAGGAGTACTGCATAAAAAAAACGAGTGTGTTGTCGTGGCAGTTGGTGATCAAAGAAATAAAACAAAATAAAATCAATAAATATAATGTCATAGACTTAAAGTCATACCTTTGAAGTCATAATGCATTGCAAGTGTTATTAGGGAATGTTGTGCTGTGTTTTCAAGCGCTTCATGTGCTGCTCTGCAAGGTTTGGAGACAGCGCGTGCGTTCACGGAGATCAAGAGCAGCCGCCGCAGGGGAGGGATACCATGGTAAATAGGTTACCTATTTACCATGGTATCTCTCCCCTGGGTGCGTTGTGTTTTGGTGAGCATTAATGCAGGAAAGCAGCGGGCGGGATGGCGAGCTTGTCCTGCTGCTCCAACACAAGCTACCTTAAGAGCCGGTACGATGCGGGCAATGGGTGAAGTTCGTCAGGAGTACTGCATAAAAAAAACGAGTGTGTTGTCGTGGCAGTTGGTGATCAAAGAAATAAAACAAAATAAAATCAATAAATAATAATGTCATAGACTTAAAGTCATACCTTTGAAGTCATAATGCATTGCAAGTGTTATTAGGGAATGTTGTGCTGTGTTTTCAAGCGCTTCAATGTGCTGCTCTGCAAGGTTTGGAGACAGCGCGTGCGTTCACGGAGATCAAGAGCAGCCGCCGCAGGGGAGGGATACCATGGTAAATAGGTTACCTATTTACCATGGTATCTCCCCTGGGTGCGTTGTGTTTTGGTGAGCATTAATGCAGGAAAGCAGCGGGCGGGATGGCGAGCTTGTCCTGCTCCAACACAAGCTACCTTAAGAGCCGGTACGATGCGGGCAATGGGTGAAGTTCGTCAGGAGTACTGCATAAAAAAACGAGTGTGTTGTCGTGGCAGTTGGTGATCAAAGAAATAAAACAAAATAAAATCAATAAATAATATTGTCATAGACTTAAAGTCATACCTTTGAAGTCATAATGCATTGCAAGTGTTATTAGGGAATGTTGTGCTGTGTTTTCAAGCGCTTCAATGTGCTGCTCTGCAAGGTTTGGAGACAGGCGCTGCGTTCACGGAGATCAAGAGCAGCCGCCGCAGGGGAAGGATACCATGGTAAATAGGTTACCTATTTACCATGGTATCTCTCCCCTGGGTGCGTTGTGTTCTGGTGAGCATTAATGCAGGAAAGCAGCGGGCGGGATGGCGAGCTTGTCCTGCTGCTCCAACACAAGCTACCTTAAGAGCCGGTACGATGCGGGCAATGGGTGAAGTTCGTCAGGAGTACTGCATAAAAAAACGAGTGTGTTGTCGTGGCAGTTGGTGATCAAAGAAATAAAACAAATAAAATCAATAAATAATAATGTCATAGACTTAAAGTCATACCTTTGAAGTCATAATGCATTGCAAGTGTTATTAGGGAATGTTGTGCTGTGTTTTCAAGCGCTTCAATGTGCTGCTCTGCAAGGTTTGGAGACAGCGCGTGCGTTCACGGAGATCAAGAGCAGCCGCCGCAGGGGAGGGATACCATAGTAAATAGGTTACCTATTTACCATGGTATCTCTCCCCTGGGTGCGTTGTGTTTGGTGAGCATTAATGCAGGAAAGCAGCGGGCGGGATGGCGAGCTTGTCTGCTGCTCCAACACAAGCTACCTTCAGAGCCGGTACGATGCGGGCAATGGGTGAAGTTCGTCAGGAGTACTGACATAAAAAAACGAGTGTGTTGTCGTGGCAGTTGGTGATCAAAGAAATAAAACAAAATAAAATCAATAAATAATAATGTCATAGACTTAAAGTCATACCTTTGAAGTCATAATGCATTGCAAGTGTTATTAGGGAATGTTGTGCTGTGTTTTCAAGCGCTTCAATGTGCTGCTCTGCAAGGTTTGGAGACAGCGCGTGCGTTCACGGAGATCAAGAGCAGCCGCGCGCAGGGGAGGGATACCATGGTAAATAGGTTACCTATTTACCATGGTATCTCTCCCCTGGGTGCGTTGTGTTTTGGTGAGCATTAATGCAGGAAAGCAGGCGGCGGATGGCGAGCTTGTCCTGCTGCTCCAACACAAGCTACCTTAAGAGCCGGTACGATGCGGGCAATGGGTGAAGTTCGTCAGGAGTACTGCATAAAAAAACGAGTGTGTTGTCGTGGCAGTTGGTGATCAAAGAAATAAAACAAAATAAAATCAATAAATAATAATGTCATAGACTTAAAGTCATACCTTTGAAGTCATAATGCATTGCAAGTGTTATTAGGGAATGTTGTGCTGTGTTTTCAAGCGCTTCAATGTGCTGCTCTGCAAGGTTTGGAGACAGCGCGTGCGTTCACGGAGATCAAGAGCAGCCGCCGCAGGGAGGGGATACCATGGTAAATAGGTTACCTATTTACCATGGTATCTCTCCCCTGGGTGCGTTGTGTTTTGGTGAGCATTAATGCAGGAAAGCAGCGGGCGGGATGGCGAGCTTGTCCTGCTGCTCCAACCTTAAGAGCCGGTACGATGCGGGCAATGGGTGAAGTTCGTCAGGAGTACTGCATAAAAAAACGAGTGTGTTGTCGTGGCAGTTGGTGATCAAAGAAATAAAACAAAATAAAATCAATAAATAATAATGTCATAGACTTAAAGTCATACCTTTGAAGTCATAATGCATTGCAAGTGTTATTAGGGAATGTTGTGCTGTGTTTTCAAGCGCTTCAATGTGCTGCTCTGCAAGGTTTGGAGACAGCGCGTGCGTTCACGGAGATCAAGAGCAGCCGCCGCAGGGGAGGGATACCATGGTAAATAGGTTACCTATTTACCATGGTATCTCTCCCCTGGGTGCGTTGTGTTTTGGTGAGCATTAATGCAGGAAAGCAGCGGGCGGGATGGCGAGCTTGTCCTGCTGCTCCAACACAAGCTACCTTAAGAGCCGGTACGATGCGGGCAATGGGTGAAGTTCGTCAGGAGTACTGCATAAAAAAACGAGTGTGTTGTCGTGGCAGTTGGTGATCAAAGAAATAAAACAAAATAAAATCAATAAATAATAATGTCATAGACTTAAAGTCATACCTTTGAAGTCATAATGCATTGCAAGTGTTATTAGGGAATGTTGTGCTGTGTTTTCAAGCGCTTCAATGTGCTGCTCTGCAAGGTTTGGAGACAGCGCGTGCGTTCACGGAGATCAAGAGCAGCCGCCGCAGGGGAGGGATACCATGGTAAATAGGTTACCTATTTACCATGGTATCTCTCCCCTGGGTGCGTTGTGTTTTGGTGAGCATTAATGCAGGAAAGCAGCGGGCGGGATGGCGAGCTTGTCCTGCTGCTCCAACACAAGCTACCTTCAGAGCCGGTACGATGCGGGCAATGGGTGAAGTTCGTCAGGAGTACTGCATAAAAAAACGAGTGTGTTGTCGTGGCAGTTGGTGATCAAAGAAATAAAACAAAATAAAATCAATAAATAATAATGTCATAGACTTAAAGTCATACCTTTGAAGTCATAATGCATTGCAAGTGTTATTAGGGAATGTTGTGCTGTGTTTTCAAGCGCTTCAATGTGCTGCTCTGCAAGGTTTGGAGACAGCGCGTGCGTTCACGGAGATCAAGAGCAGCCGCCGCAGGGGTGGGATACCATGGTAAATAGGTTACCTATTTACCATGGTATCTCTCCCCTGGGTGCGTTGTGTTTTGGTGAGCATTAATGCAGGAAAGCAGCGGGCGGGATGGCGAGCTTGTCCTGCTGCTCCAACACAAGCTACCTTAAGAGCCGGTACGATGCGGGCAATGGGTGAAATTCGTCAGGAGTATTGCATAAAAAAACGAGTGTGTTGTCGTGGCAGTTGGTGATCAAAGAAATAAAACAAAATAAAATCAATAAATAATAATGTCATAGACTTAAAGTCATACCTTTGAAGTCATAATGCATTGCAAGTGTTATTAGGGAATGTTGTGCTGTGTTTTCAAGCGCTTCAATGTGCTGCTCTGCAAGGTTTGGAGACAGCGCGTGCGTTCACGGAGATCAAGAGCAGCCGCCGCAGGGGAGGGATACCATGGTAAATAGGTTACCTATTTACCATGGTATCTCTCCCCTGGGTGCGTTGTGTTTTGGTGAGCATTAATGCAGGAAAGCAGCGGGCGGGATGGCGAGCTTGTCCCGCTGCTCCAACACAAGCTACCTTAAGAGCCGGTACGATGCGGGCAATGGGTGAAGTTCGTCAGGAGTACTGCATAAAAAAACGAGTGTGTTGTCGTGGCAGTTGGTGATCAAAGAAATAAAACAAAATAAAATCAATAAATAATAATGTCATAGACTTAAAGTCATACCTTTGAAGTCATAATGCATTGCAAGTGTTATTAGGGAATGTTGTGCTGTGTTTTCAAGCGCTTCAATGTGCTGCTCTGCAAGGTTTGGAGACAGCGCGTGCGTTCACGGAGATCAAGAGCAGCCGCCGCAGGGGAGGGATACCATGGTAAATAGGTTACCTATTTACCATGGTATCTCTCCCCTGGGTGCGTTGTGTTTTGGTGAGCATTAATGCAGGAAAGCAGCGGGCGGGATGGCGAGCTTGTCCTGCTGCTCCAACACAAGCTACCTTAAGAGCCGGTACGATGCGGGCAATGGGTGAAGTTCGTCAGGAGTACTGCATAAAAAAACGAGTGTGTTGTCGTGGCAGTTGGTGATCAAAGAAATAAAACAAAATAAAATCAATAAATAATAATGTCATAGACTTAAAGTCATACCTTTGAAGTCATAATGCATTGCAAGTGTTATTAGGGAATGTTGTGCTGTGTTTTCAAGCGCTTCAATGTGCTGCTCTGCAAGGTTTGGAGACAGCGCGTGCGTTCACGGAGATCAAGAGCAGCCGCCGCAGGGGAGGGATACCATGGTAAATAGGTTACCTATTTACCATGGTATCTCTCCCCTGGGTGCGTTGTGTTTTGGTGAGCATTAATGCAGGAAAGCAGCGGGCGGGATGGCGAGCTTGTCCTGCTGCTCCAACACAAGCTACCTTAAGAGCCGGTACGATGCGGGCAATGGGTGAAGTTCGTCAGGAGTACTGCATAAAAAAACGAGTGTGTTGTCGTGGCAGTTGGTGATCAAAGAAATAAAACAAAATAAAATCAATAAATAATAATGTCATAGACTTAAAGTCATACCTTTGAAGTCATAATGCATTGCAAGTGTTATTAGGGAATGTTGTGCTGTGTTTTCAAGCGCTTCAATGTGCTGCTCTGCAAGGTTTGGAGACAGCGCGTGCGTTCACGGAGATCAAGAGCAGCCGCCGCAGGGGAGGGATACCATGGTAAATAGGTTACCTATTTACCATGGTATCTCTCCCCTGGGTGCGTTGTGTTTTGGTGAGCATTAATGCAGGAAAGCAGCGGGCGGGATGGCGAGCTTGTCCTGCTGCTCCAACACAAGCTACCTTCAGAGCGGTACGATGCGGGCAATGGGTGAAGTTCGTCAGGAGTACTGCATAAAAAAAACGAGTGTGTTGTCGTGGCAGTTGGTGATCAAAGAAATAAAACAAAATAAAATCAATAAATAATAATGTCATAGACTTAAAGTCATACCTTTGAAGTCATAATGCATTGCAAGTGTTATTAGGGAATGTTGTGCTGTGTTTTCAAGCGCTTCAATGTGCTGCTCTGCAAGGTTTGGAGACAGCGCGTGCGTTCACGGAGATCAAGAGCAGCCGCCGCAGGGGTGGGATACCATGGTAAATAGGTTACCTATTTACCATGGTATCTCTCCCCTGGGTGCGTTGTGTTTTGGTGAGCATTAATGCAGGAAAGCAGCGGGCGGGATGGCGAGCTTGTCCTGCTGCTCCAACACAAGCTACCTTAAGAGCCGGTACGATGCGGGCAATGGGTGAAATTCGTCAGGAGTATTGCATAAAAAAACGAGTGTGTTGTCGTGGCAGTTGGTGATCAAAGAAATAAAACAAAATAAAATCAATAAATAATAATGTCATAGACTTAAAGTCATACCTTTGAAGTCATAATGCATTGCAAGTGTTATTAGGGAATGTTGTGCTGTGTTTTCAAGCGCTTCAATGTGCTGCTCTGCAAGGTTTGGAGACAGCGCGTGCGTTCACGGAGATCAAGAGCAGCCGCCGCAGGGGAGGGATACCATGGTAAATAGGTTACCTATTTACCATGGTATCTCTCCCCTGGGTGCGTTGTGTTTTGGTGAGCATTAATGCAGGAAAGCAGCGGGCGGGATGGCGAGCTTGTCCCGCTGCTCCAACACAAGCTACCTTAAGAGCCGGTACGATGCGGGCAATGGGTGAAGTTCGTCAGGAGTACTGCATAAAAAAACGAGTGTGTTGTCGTGGCAGTTGGTGATCAAAGAAATAAAACAAAATAAAATCAATAAAATAATGTCATAGACTTAAAGTCATACCTTTGAAGTCATAATGCATTGCAAGTGTTATTAGGGAATGTTGTGCTGTGTTTTCAAGCGCTTCAATGTGCTGATCTGCAAGGTTTGGAGACAGCGCTGTGCGTTCACGGAGATCAAGAGCAGCCGCCGCAGGGGAGGGATACCATGGTAAATAGGTTACCTATTTACCATGGTATCTCTCCCCTGGGTGCGTTGTGTTTTGGTGAGCATTAATGCAGGAAAGCAGCGGGCGGGATGGCGAGCTTGTCCTGCTGCTCCAACACAAGCTACCTTAAGAGCCGGTACGATGCGGGCAATGGGTGAAGTTCGTCAGGAGTACTGCATAAAAAAACGAGTGTGTTGTCGTGGCAGTTGGTGATCAAAGAAATAAAACAAAATAAAATCAATAAATAATAATGTCATAGACTTAAAGTCATACCTTTGAAGTCATAATCCATTGCAAGTGTTATTAGGGAATGTTGTGCTGTGTTTTCAAGCGCTTCAATGTGCTGCTCTGCAAGGTTTGGAGACAGCGCGTGCGTTCACGGAGATCAAGAGCAGCCGCCGCAGGGGAGGGATACCATGGTAAATAGGTTACCTATTTACCATGGTATCTCTCCCCTTGGTGCGTTGTGTTTTGGTGAGCATTAATGCAGGAAAGCAGCGGGCGGGGATGGCGAGCTTGTCCTGCTGCTCCAACACAAGCTACCTTAAGAGCCGGTACGATGCGGGCAATGGGTGAAGTTCGTCAGGAGTACTGCATAAAAAAACGAGTGTGTTGTCGTGGCAGTTGGTGATCAAAGAAATAAAACAAAATAAAATCAATAAATAATAATGTCATAGACTTAAAGTCATACCTTTGAAGTCATAATGCATTGCAAGTGTTATTAGGGAATGTTGTGCTGTGTTTTCAAGCGCTTCAATGTGCTGCTCTGCAAGGTTTGGAGACAGCGCGTGCGTTCACGGAGATCAAGAGCAGCAGCCGCAGGGGAGGGATACCATGGTAAATAGGTTACCTATTTACCATGGTATCTCTCCCCTGGGTGCGTTGTGTTTTGGTGAGCATTAATGCAGGAAAGCAGCGGGCGGGATGGCGAGCTTGTCCTGCTGCTCCAACACAAGCTACCTTAAGAGCCGGTACGATGCGGGCAATGGGTGAAGTTCGTCAGGAGTACTGCATAAAAAAACGAGTGTGTTGTCGTGGCAGTTGGTGATCAAAGAAATAAAACAAAATAAAATCAATAAATAATAATGTCATAGACTTAAAGTCATACCTTTGAAGTCATAATGCATTGCAAGTGTTATTAGGGAATGTTGTGCTGTGTTTTCAAGCGCTTCAATGTGCTGCTCTGCAAGGTTTGGAGACAGCGCGTGCGTTCACGGAGATCAAGAGCAGCCGCCGCAGGGGAGGGATACCATGGTAAATAGGTTACCTATTTACCATGGTATCTCTCCCCTGGGTGCGTTGTGTTTTGGTGAGCATTAATGCAGGAAAGCAGCGGGCGGGATGGCGAGCTTGTCCTGCTGCTCCAACACAAGCTACCTTAAGAGCCGGTACGATGCGGGCAATGGGTGAAGTTCGTCAGGAGTACTGCATAAAAAAACGAGTGTGTTGTCGTGGCAGTTGGTGATCAAAGAAATAAAACAAAATAAAATCAATAAATAATAATGTCATAGACTTAAAGTCATACCTTTGAAGTCATAATCCATTGCAAGTGTTATTAGGGAATGTTGTGCTGTGTTTTTCAAGCGCTTCAATGTGCTGCTCTGCAAGGTTTGGAGACAGCGCGTGCGTTCACGGAGATCAAGAGCAGCCGCCGCAGGGGAGGGATACCATGGTAAATAGGTTACCTATTTACCATGGTATCTCTCCCCTTGGTGCGTTGTGTTTTGGTGAGCATTAATGCAGGAAAGCAGCGGGCGGGATGGCGAGCTTGTCCTGCTGCTCCAACACAAGCTACCTTAAGAGCCGGTACGATGCGGGCAATGGGTGAAGTTCGTCAGGAGTACTGCATAAAAAAACGAGTGTGTTGTCGTGGCAGTTGGTGATCAAAGAAATAAAACAAAATAAAATCAATAAATAATAATGTCATAGACTTAAAGTCATACCTTTGAAGTCATAATGCATTGCAAGTGTTATTAGGGAATGTTGTGCTGTGTTTTCAAGCGCTTCAATGTGCTGCTCTGCAAGGTTTGGAGACAGCGCGTGCGTTCACGGAGATCAAGAGCAGCCGCCGCAGGGGAGGGATACCATGGTAAATAGGTTACCTAATTACCATGGTATCTCTCCCCTGGGTGCGTTGTGTTTTGGTGAGCATTAATGCAGGAAAGCAGCGGGCGGGATGGCAAGCTTGTCCTGCTGCTCCAACACAAGCTACCTTAAGAGCCGGTACGATGCGGGCAATGGGTGAAGTTCGTCAGGAGTACTGCATAAAAAAACGAGTGTGTTGTCGTGGCAGTTGGTGATCAAAGAAATAAAACAAAATAAAATCAATAAATAATAATGTCATAGACTTAAAGTCATACCTTTGAAGTCATAATGCATTGCAAGTGTTATTAGGGAATGTTGTGCTGTGTTTTCAAGCGCTTCAATGTGCTGCTCTGCAAGGTTTGGAGACAGCGCGTGCGTTCACGGAGATCAAGAGCAGCCGCCGCAGGGGAGGGATACCATGGTAAATAGGTTACCTATTTACCATGGTATCTCTCCCCTGGGTGCGTTGTGTTTTGGTGAGCATTAATGCAGGAAAGCAGCGGGCGGGATGGCGAGCTTGTCCCGCTGCTCCAACACAAGCTACCTTAAGAGCCGGTACGATGCGGGCAATGGGTGAAGTTCGTCAGGAGTACTGCATAAAAAAACGAGTGTGTTGTCGTGGCAGTTGGTGATCAAAGAAATAAAACAAAATAAAATCAATAAATAATAATGTCATAGACTTAAAGTCATACCTTTGAAGTCATAATGCATTGCAAGTGTTATTAGGGAATGTTGTGCTGTGTTTTCAAGCGCTTCAATGTGCTGCTCTGCAAGGTTTGGAGACAGCGCGTGCGTTCACGGAGATCAAGAGCAGCCGCCGCAGGGGAGGGATACCATGGTAAATAGGTTACCTATTTACCATGGTATCTCTCCCCTGGGTGCGTTGTGTTTTGGTGAGCATTAATGCAGGAAAGCAGCGGGCGGGATGGCGAGCTTGTCCTGCTGCTCCAACACAAGCTACCTTAAGAGCCGGTACGATGCGGGCAATGGGTGAAGTTCGTCAGGAGTACTGCATAAAAAAACGAGTGTGTTGTCGTGGCAGTTGGTGATCAAAGAAATAAAACAAAATAAAATCAATAAATAATAATGTCATAGACTTAAAGTCATACCTTTGAAGTCATAATGCATTGCAAGTGTTATTAGGGAATGTTGTGCTGTGTTTTCAAGCGCTTCAATGTGCTGCTCTGCAAGGTTTGGAGACAGCGCGTGCGTTCACGGAGATCAAGAGCAGCCGCCGCAGGGGAGGGATACCATGGTAAATAGGTTACCTATTTACCATGGTATCTCTCCCCTTGGTGCGTTGTGTTTTGGTGAGCATTAATGCAGGAAAGCAGCGGGCGGGATGGCGAGCTTGTCCTGCTGCTCCAACACAAGCTACCTTAAGAGCCGGTACGATGCGGGCAATGGGTGAAGTTCGTCAGGAGTACTGCATAAAAAAACGAGTGTGTTGTCGTGGCAGTTGGTGATAAAAGAAATAAAACAAAATAAAATCAATAAATAATAATGTCATAGACTTAAAGTCATACCTTTGAAGTCATAATGCATTGCAAGTGTTATTAGGGAATGTTGTGCTGTGTTTTCAAGCGCTTCAATGTGCTGCTCTGCAAGGTTTGGAGACAGCGCGTGCGTTCACGGAGATCAAGAGCAGCCGCCGCAGGGGAGGGATACCATGGTAAATAGGTTACCTATTTACCATGGTATCTCTCCCCTGGGTGCGTTGTGTTTTGGTGAGCATTAATGCAGGAAAGCAGCGGGCGGGATGGCGAGCTTGTCCTGCTGCTCCAACACAAGCTACCTTAAGAGCCGGTACGATGCGGGCAATGGGTGAAGTTCGTCAGGAGTACTGCATAAAAAAACGAGTGTGTTGTCGTGGCAGTTGGTGATCAAAGAAATAAAACAAAATAAAATCAATAAATAATAATGTCATAGACTTAAAGTCATACCTTTGAAGTCATAATGCATTGCAAGTGTTATTAGGGAATGTTGTGCTGTGTTTTCAAGCGCTTCAATGTGCTGCTCTGCAAGGTTTGGAGACAGCGCGTGCGTTCACGGAGATCAAGAGCAGCCGCCGCAGGGGAGGGATACCATGGTAAATAGGTTACCTATTTACCATGGTATCTCTCCCCTGGGTGCGTTGTGTTTTGGTGAGCATTAATGCAGGAAAGCAGCGGGCGGGATGGCGAGCTTGTCCCGCTGCTCCAACACAAGCTACCTTAAGAGCCGGTACGATGCGGGCAATGGGTGAAGTTCGTCAGGAGTACTGCATAAAAAAACGAGTGTGTTGTCGTGGCAGTTGGTGATCAAAGAAATAAAACAAAATAAAATCAATAAATAATAATGTCATAGACTTAAAGTCATACCTTTGAAGTCATAATCCATTGCAAGTGTTATTAGGGAATGTTGTGCTGTGTTTTCAAGCGCTTCAATGTGCTGCTCTGCAAGGTTTGGAGACAGCGCGTGCGTTCACGGAGATCAAGAGCAGCCGCCGCAGGGGAGGGATACCATGGTAAATAGGTTACCTATTTACCATGGTATCTCTCCCCTGGGTGCGTTGTGTTTTGGTGAGCATTAATGCAGGAAAGCAGCGGGCGGGATGACGAGCTTGTCCTGCTGCTCCAACACAAGCTACCTTAAGAGCCGGTACGATGCGGGCAATGGGTGAAGTTCGTCAGGAGTACTGCATAAAAAAACGAGTGTGTTGTCGTGGCAGTTGGTGATCAAAGAAATAAAACAAAATAAAATCAATAAATAATAATGTCATAGACTTAAAGTCATACCTTTGAAGTCATAATCCATTGCAAGTGTTATTAGGGAATGTTGTGCTGTGTTTTCAAGCGCTTCAATGTGCTGCTCTGCAAGGTTTGGAGACAGCGCGTGCGTTCACGGAGATCAAGAGCAGCCGCCGCAGGGGAGGGATACCATGGTAAATAGGTTACCTATTTACCATGGTATCTCTCCCCTGGGTGCGTTGTGTTTTGGTGAGCATTAATGCAGGAAAGCAGCGGGCGGGATGGCGAGCTTGTCCTGCTGCTCCAACACAAGCTACCTTAAGAGCCGGTACGATGCGGGCAATGGGTGAAGTTCGTCAGGAGTACTGCATAAAAAAACGAGTGTGTTGTCGTGGCAGTTGGTGATCAAAGAAATAAAACAAAATAAAATCAATAAATAATAATGTCATAGACTTAAAGTCATACCTTTGAAGTCATAATGCATTGCAAGTGTTATTAGGGAATGTTGTGCTGTGTTTTCAAGCGCTTCAATGTGCTGCTCTGCAAGGTTTGGAGACAGCGCGTGCGTTCACGGAGATCAAGAGCAGCCGCCGCAGGGGAGGGATACCATGGTAAATAGGTTACCTATTTACCATGGTATCTCTCCCCTGGGTGCGTTGTGTTTTGGTGAGCATTAATGCAGGAAAGCAGCGGGCGGGATGGCGAGCTTGTCCCGCTGCTCCAACACAAGCTACCTTAAGAGCCGGTACGATGCGGGCAATGGGTGAAGTTCGTCAGGAGTACTGCATAAAAACACGAGTGTGTTGTCGTGGCAGTTGGTGATAAAAGAAATAAAACAAAATAAAATCAATAAATAATAATGTCATAGACTTAAAGTCATACCTTTGAAGTCATAATCCATTGCAAGTGTTATTAGGGAATGTTGTGCTGTGTTTTCAAGCGCTTCAATGTGCTGCTCTGCAAGGTTTGGAGACAGCGCGTGCGTTCACGGAGATCAAGAGCAGCCGCCGCAGGGGAGGGATACCATGGTAAATAGGTTACCTATTTACCATGGTATCTCTCCCCTGGGTGCGTTGTGTTTTGGTGAGCATTAATGCAGGAAAGCAGCGGGCGGGATGGCGAGCTTGTCCTGCTGCTCCAACACAAGCTACCTTAAGAGCCGGTACGATGCGGGCAATGGGTGAAGTTCGTCAGGAGTACTGCATAAAAAAACGAGTGTGTTGTCGTGGCAGTTGGTGATCAAAGAAATAAAACAAAATAAAATCAATAAATAATAATGTCATAGACTTAAAGTCATACCTTTGAAGTCATAATGCATTGCAAGTGTTATTAGGGAATGTTGTGCTGTGTTTTCAAGCGCTTCAATGTGCTGCTCTGCAAGGTTTGGAGACAGCGCGTGCGTTCACGGAGATCAAGAGCAGCCGCCGCAGGGGAGGGATACCATGGTAAATAGGTTACCTATTTACCATGGTATCTCTCCCCTGGGTGCGTTGTGTTTTGGTGAGCATTAATGCAGGAAAGCAGCGGGCGGGATGGCGAGCTTGTCCCGCTGCTCCAACACAAGCTACCTTAAGAGCCGGTACGATGCGGGCAATGGGTGAAGTTCGTCAGGAGTACTGCATAAAAAAACGAGTGTGTTGTCGTGGCAGTTGGTGATCAAAGAAATAAAACAAAATAAAATCAATAAATAATAATGTCATAGACTTAAAGTCATACCTTTGAAGTCATAATGCATTGCAAGTGTTATTAGGGAATGTTGTGCTGTGTTTTCAAGCGCTTCAATGTGCTGCTCTGCAAGGTTTGGAGACAGCGCGTGCGTTCACGGAGATCAAGAGCAGCCGCCGCAGGGGAGGGATACCATGGTAAATAGGTTACCTATTTACCATGGTATCTCTCCCCTGGGTGCGTTGTGTTTTGGTGAGCATTAATGCAGGAAAGCAGCGGGCGGGATGGCGAGCTTGTCCTGCTGCTCCAACACAAGCTACCTTAAGAGCCGGTACGATGCGGGCAATGGGTGAAGTTCGTCAGGAGTACTGCATAAAAAAACGAGTGTGTTGTCGTGGCAGTTGGTGATCAAAGAAATAAAACAAAATAAAATCAATAAATAATAATGTCATAGACTTAAAGTCATACCTTTGAAGTCATAATCCATTGCAAGTGTTATTAGGGAATGTTGTGCTGTGTTTTCAAGCGCTTCAATGTGCTGCTCTGCAAGGTTTGGAGACAGCGCGTGCGTTCACGGAGATCAAGAGCAGCCGCCGCAGGGGAGGGATACCATGGTAAATAGGTTACCTATTTACCATGGTATCTCTCCCCTTGGTGCGTTGTGTTTTGGTGAGCATTAATGCAGGAAAGCAGCGGGCGGGATGGCGAGCTTGTCCTGCTGCTCCAACACAAGCTACCTTAAGAGCCGGTACGATGCGGGCAATGGGTGAAGTTCGTCAGGAGTACTGCATAAAAAAACGAGTGTGTTGTCGTGGCAGTTGGTGATCAAAGAAATAAAACAAAATAAAATCAATAAATAATAATGTCATAGACTTAAAGTCATACCTTTGAAGTCATAATGCATTGCAAGTGTTATTAGGGAATGTTGTGCTGTGTTTTCAAGCGCTTCAATGTGCTGCTCTGCAAGGTTTGGAGACAGCGCGTGCGTTCACGGAGATCAAGAGCAGCCGCCGCAGGGGAGGGATACCATGGTAAATAGGTTACCTATTTACCATGGTATCTCTCCCCTGGGTGCGTTGTGTTTTGGTGAGCATTAATGCAGGAAAGCAGCGGGCGGGATGGCGAGCTTGTCCCCCTGCTCCAACACAAGCTACCTTAAGAGCCGGTACGATGCGGGCAATGGGTGAAGTTCGTCAGGAGTACTGCATAAAAAAACGAGTGTGTTGTCGTGGCAGTTGGTGATCAAAGAAATAAAACAAAATAAAATCAATAAATAATAATGTCATAGACTTAAAGTCATACCTTTGAAGTCATAATGCATTGCAAGTGTTATTAGGGAATGTTGTGCTGTGTTTTCAAGCGCTTCAATGTGCTGCTCTGCAAGGTTTGGAGACAGCGCGTGCGTTCACGGAGATCAAGAGCAGCCGCCGCAGGGGAGGGATACCATGGTAAATAGGTTACCTATTTACCATGGTATCTCTCCCCTGGGTGCGTTGTGTTTTGGTGAGCATTAATGCAGGAAAGCAGCGGGCGGGATGGCGAGCTTGTCCTGCTGCTCCAACACAAGCTACCTTAAGAGCCGGTACGATGCGGGCAATGGGTGAAGTTCGTCAGGAGTACTGCATAAAAAAACGAGTGTGTTGTCGTGGCAGTTGGTGATCAAAGAAATAAAACAAAATAAAATCAATAAATAATAATGTCATAGACTTAAAGTCATACCTTTGAAGTCATAATCCATTGCAAGTGTTATTAGGGAATGTTGTGCTGTGTTTTCAAGCGCTTCAATGTGCTGCTCTGCAAGGTTTGGAGACAGCGCGTGCGTTCACGGAGATCAAGAGCAGCCGCCGCAGGGGAGGGATACCATGGTAAATAGGTTACCTATTTACCATGGTATCTCTCCCCTTGGTGCGTTGTGTTTTGGTGAGCATTAATGCAGGAAAGCAGCGGGCGGGATGGCGAGCTTGTCCTGCTGCTCCAACACAAGCTACCTTAAGAGCCGGTACGATGCGGGCAATGGGTGAAGTTCGTCAGGAGTACTGCATAAAAAAACGAGTGTGTTGTCGTGGCAGTTGGTGATCAAAGAAATAAAACAAAATAAAATCAATAAATAATAATGTCATAGACTTAAAGTCATACCTTTGAAGTCATAATGCATTGCAAGTGTTATTAGGGAATGTTGTGCTGTGTTTTCAAGCGCTTCAATGTGCTGCTCTGCAAGGTTTGGAGACAGCGCGTGCGTTCACGGAGATCAAGAGCAGCCGCCGCAGGGGAGGGATACCATGGTAAATAGGTTACCTATTTACCATGGTATCTCTCCCCTGGGTGCGTTGTGTTTTGGTGAGCATTAATGCAGGAAAGCAGCGGGCGGGATGGCGAGCTTGTCCTGCTGCTCCAACACAAGCTACCTTAAGAGCCGGTACGATGCGGGCAATGGGTGAAGTTCGTCAGGAGTACTGCATAAAAAAACGAGTGTGTTGTCGTGGCAGTTGGTGATCAAAGAAATAAAAAAAAAGAAAATCAATAAATAATAATGTCATAGACTTAAAGTCATACCTTTGAAGTCATAATGCATTGCAAGTGTTATTAGGGAATGTTGTGCTGTGTTTTCAAGCGCTTCAATGTGCTGCTCTGCAAGGTTTGGAGACAGCGCGTGCGTTCACGGAGATCAGAGCAGCCGGAGATCAAAAGCAGCCGCCGCACGGGAGGGATACCATGGTAAATAGGTTACCTATTTACCATGGTATCTCTCCCCTGGGTGCGTTGTGTTTTGGTGAGCATTAATGCAGGAAAGCAGCGGGCGGGATGGCGAGCTTGTCCTGCTGCTCCAACACAAGCTACCTTAAGAGCCGGTACGATGCGGGCAATGGGTGAAGTTCGTCAGGAGTACTGCATAAAAAAACGAGTGTGTTGTCGTGGCAGTTGGTGATCAAAGAAATAAAACAAAATAAAATCAATAAATAATAATGTCATAGACTTAAAGTCATACCTTTGAAGTCATAATGCATTGCAAGTGTTATTAGGGAATGTTGTGCTGTGTTTTCAAGCGCTTCAATGTGCTGCTCTGCAAGGTTTGGAGACAGCGCGTGCGTTCACGGAGATCAAGAGCAGCCGCCGCAGGGGAGGGATACCATGGTAAATAGGTTACCTATTTAGGTTACCTATTAGGTTACCTATTTACCATGGTATCTCTCCCCTGGGTGCGTTGTGTTTTGGTGAGCATTAATGCAGGAAAGCAGCGGGCGGGATGGCGAGCTTGTCCTGCTGCTCCAACACAAGCTACCTTAAGAGCCGGTACGATGCGGGCAATGGGTGAAGTTCGTCAGGAGTACTGCATAAAAAAACGAGTGTGTTGTCGTGGCAGTTGGTGATCAAAGAAATAAAACAAAATAAAATCAATAAATAATAATGTCATAGACTTGGCGAGCTTGTTCTGCTGCTCCAACACAAGCTACCTTAAGAGCCGGTACGATGCGGGCAATGGGTGAAGTTCGTCAGGAGTACTGCATAAAAAAACGAGTGTGTTGTCGTGGCAGTTGGTGATCAAAGAAATAAAACAAAATAAAATCAATAAATAATAATGTCATAGACTTAAAGTCATAGCTTTGAAGTCATAATGCATTGCAAGTGTTATTAGGGAATGTTGTGCTGTGTTTTCAAGCGCTTCAATGTGCTGCTCTGCAAGGTTTGGAGACAGCGCGTGCGTTCACGGAGATCAGAGCAGCCGGAGATCAAAAGCAGCCGCCGCACGGGAGGGATACCATGGTAAATAGGTTACCTATTTACCATGGTATCTCTCCCCTGGGTGCGTTGTGTTTTGGTGAGCATTAATGCAGGAAAGCAGCGGGCGGGATGGCGAGCTTGTCCTGCTGCTCCAACACAAGCTACCTTAAGAGCCGGTACGATGCGGGCAATGGGTGAAGTTCGTCAGGAGTACTGCATAAAAAAACGAGTGTGTTGTCGTGGCAGTTGGTGATCAAAGAAATAAAACAAAATAAAATCAATAAATAATAATGTCATAGACTTGGCGAGCTTGTCCTGCTGCTCCAACACAAGCTACCTTAAGAGCCGGTACGATGCGGGCAATGGGTGAAGTTCGTCAGGAGTACTGCATAAAAAAACGAGTGTGTTGTCGTGGCAGTTGGTGATCAAAGAAATAAAACAAAATAAAATCAATAAATAATAATGTCATAGACTTAAAGTCATACCTTTGAAGTCATAATGCATTGCAAGTGTTATTAGGGAATGTTGTGCTGTGTTTTCAAGCGCTTCAATGTGCTGCTCTGCAAGGTTTGGAGACAGCGCGTGCGTTCACGGAGATCAAGAGCAGCCGCCGCAGGGGAGGGATACCATGGTAAATAGGTTACCTATTTACCATGGTATCTCTCCCCTGGGTGCGTTGTGTTTTGGTGAGCATTAATGCAGGAAAGCAGCGGGCGGGATGGCGAGCTTGTCCTGCTGCTCCAACACAAGCTACCTTAAGAGCCGGTACGATGCGGGCAATGGGTGAAGTTCGTCAGGAGTACTGCATAAAAAAACGAGTGTGTTGTCGTGGCAGTTGGTGATCAAAGAAATAAAACAAAATAAAATCAATAAATAATAATGTCATAGACTTAAAGTCATACCTTTGAAGTCATAATGCATTGCAAGTGTTATTAGGGAATGTTGTGCTGTGTTTTCAAGCGCTTCAATGTGCTGCTCTGCAAGGTTTGGAGACAGCGCGTGCGTTCACGGAGATCAAGAGCAGCCGCCGCAGGGGAGGGATACCATGGTAAATAGGTTACCTATTTACCATGGTATCTCTCCCCTGGGTGCGTTGTGTTTTGGTGAGCATTAATGCAGGAAAGCAGCGGGCGGGATGGCGAGCTTGTCCTGCTGCTCCAACACAAGCTACCTTCAGAGCCGGTACGATGCGGGCAATGGGTGAAGTTCGTCAGGAGTACTGCATAAAAAAACGAGTGTGTTGTCGTGGCAGTTGGTGATCAAAGAAATAAAACAAAATAAAATCAATAAATAATAATGTCATAGACTTAAAGTCATACCTTTGAAGTCATAATGCATTGCAAGTGTTATTAGGGAATGTTGTGCTGTGTTTTCAAGCGCTTCAATGTGCTGCTCTGCAAGGTTTGGAGACAGCGCGTGCGTTCACGGAGATCAAGAGCAGCCGCCGCAGGGGAGGGATACCATGGTAAATAGGTTACCTATTTACCATGGTATCTCTCCCCTGGGTGCGTTGTGTTTTGGTGAGCATTAATGCAGGAAAGCAGCGGGCGGGATGGCGAGCTTGTCCTGCTGCTCCAACAAAAGCTACCTTCAGAGCCGGTACGATGCGGGCAATGGGTGAAGTTCGTCAGGAGTACTGCATAAAAAAACGAGTGTGTTGTCGTGGCAGTTGGTGATCAAAGAAATAAAACAAAATAAAATCAATAAATAATAATGTCATAGACTTAAAGTCATACCTTTGAAGTCATAATGCATTGCAAGTGTTATTAGGGAATGTTGTGCTGTGTTTTCAAGCGCTTCAATGTGCTGCTCTGCAAGGTTTGGAGACAGCGCGTGCGTTCACGGAGATCAAGAGCAGCCGCCGCAGGGGAGGGATACCATGGTAAATAGGTTACCTATTTACCATGGTATCTCTCCCCTGGGTGCGTTGTGTTTTGGTGAGCATTAATGCAGGAAAGCAGCGGGCGGGATGGCGAGCTTGTCCTGCTGCTCCAACACAAGCTACCTTCAGAGCCGGTACGATGCGGGCAATGGGTGAAGTTCGTCAGGAGTACTGCATAAGATCAAGAGCAGGAGATCAAGAGCACGGAGATCAAGAGCAGCCGCCGCAGGGGAGGGATACCATGGTAAATAGGTTACCTATTTACCATGGTATCTCTCCCCTGGGTGCGTTGTGTTTTGGTGAGCATTAATGCAGGAAAGCAGCGGGCGGGATGGCGAGCTTGTCCTGCTGCTCCAACACAAGCTACCTTAAGAGCCGGTACGATGCGGGCAATGGGTGAAGTTCGTCAGGAGTACTGCATAAAAAAACGAGTGTGTTGTCGTGGCAGTTGGTGATCAAAGAAATAAAACAAAATAAAATCAATAAATAATAATGTCATAGACTTAAAGTCATACCTTTGAAGTCATAATGCATTGCAAGTGTTATTAGGGAATGTTGTGCTGTGTTTTCAAGCGCTTCAATGTGCTGCTCTGCAAGGTTTGGAGACAGCGCGTGCGTTCACGGAGATCAAGAGCAGCCGCCGCAGGGGAGGGATACCATGGTAAATAGGTTACCTATTTACCATGGTATCTCTCCCCTGGGTGCGTTGTGTTTTGCTGAGCATTAATGCAGGAAAGCAGCGGGCGGGATGGCGAGCTTGTCCTGCTGCTCCAACACAAGCTACCTTCAGAGCCGGTACGATGCGGGCAATGGGTGAAGTTCGTCAGGAGTACTGCATAAAAAAACGAGTGTGTTGTCGTGGCAGTTGGTGATCAAAGAAATAAAACAAAATAAAATCAATAAATAATAATGTCATAGACTTAAAGTCATACCTTTGAAGTCATAATGCATTGCAAGTGTTATTAGGGAATGTTGTGCTGTGTTTTCAAGCGCTTCAATGTGCTGCTCTGCAAGGTTTGGAGACAGCGCGTGCGTTCACGGAGATCAAGAGCAGCCGCCGCAGGGGAGGGATACCATGGTAAATAGGTTACCTATTTACCATGGTATCTCTCCCCTGGGTGCGTTGTGTTTTGGTGAGCATTAATGCAGGAAAGCAGCGGGCGGGATGGCGAGCTTGTCCTGCTGCTCCAACACAAGCTACCTTAAGAGCCGGTACGATGCGGGCAATGGGTGAAGTTCGTCAGGAGTACTGCATAAAAAAACGAGTGTGTTGTCGTGGCAGTTGGTGATCAAAGAAATAAAACAAAATAAAATCAATAAATAATAATGTCATAGACTTAAAGTCATACCTTTGAAGTCATAATGCATTGCAAGTGTTATTAGGGAATGTTGTGCTGTGTTTTCAAGCGCTTCAATGTGCTGCTCTGCAAGGTTCGGAGACAGCGCGTGCGTTCACGGAGATCAAGAGCAGCCGCCGCAGGGGAGGGATACCATGGTAAATAGGTTACCTATTTACCATGGTATCTCTCCCCTGGGTGCGTTGTGTTTTGGTGAGCATTAATGCAGGAAAGCAGCGGGCGGGATGGCGAGCTTGTCCTGCTGCTCCAACACAAGCTACCTTCAGAGCCGGTACGATGCGGGCAATGGGTGAAGTTCGTCAGGAGTACTGCATAAAAAAACGAGTGTGTTGTCGTGGCAGTTGGTGATCAAAGAAATAAAACAAAATAAAATCAATAAATAATAATGTCATAGACTTAAAGTCATACCTTTGAAGTCATAATGCATTGCAAGTGTTATTAGGGAATGTTGTGCTGTGTTTTCAAGCGCTTCAATGTGCTGCTCTGCAAGGTTTGGAGACAGCGCGTGCGTTCACGGAGATCAAGAGCAGCCGCCGCAGGGGAGGGATACCATGGTAAATAGGTTACCTATTTACCATGGTATCTCTCCCCTGGGTGCGTTGTGTTTTGGTGAGCATTAATGCAGGAAAGCAGCGGGCGGAATGGCGAGCTTGTCCTGCTGCTCCAACAAAAGCTACCTTCAGAGCCGGTACGATGCGGGCAATGGGTGAAGTTCGTCAGGAGTACTGCATAAAAAAACGAGTGTGTTGTCGTGGCAGTTGGTGATCAAAGAAATAAAACAAAATAAAATCAATAAATAATAATGTCATAGACTTAAAGTCATACCTTTGAAGTCATAATGCATTGCAAGTGTTATTAGGGAATGTTGTGCTGTGTTTTCAAGCGCTTCAATGTGCTGCTCTGCAAGGTTTGGAGACAGCGCGTGCGTTCACGGAGATCAAGAGCAGCCGCCGCAGGGGAGGGATACCATGGTAAATAGGTTACCTATTTACCATGGTATCTCTCCCCTGGGTGCGTTGTGTTTTGGTGAGCATTAATGCAGGAAAGCAGCGGGCGGAATGGCGAGCTTGTCCTGCTGCTCCAACAAAAGCTACCTTCAGAGCCGGTACGATGCGGGCAATGGGTGAAGTTCGTCAGGAGTACTGCATAAAAAAACGAGTGTGTTGTCGTGGCAGTTGGTGATCAAAGAAATAAAACAAAATAAAATCAATAAATAATAATGTCATAGACTTAAAGTCATACCTTTGAAGTCATAATGCATTGCAAGTGTTATTAGGGAATGTTGTGCTGTGTTTTCAAGCGCTTCAATGTGCTGCTCTGCAAGGTTTGGAGACAGCGCGTGCGTTCACGGAGATCAAGAGCAGCCGCCGCAGGGGAGGGATACTCTCCCCTGGGTGCGTTGTGTATCTCTCCCCTGGGTGCGTTGTGTTTTGGTGAGCATTAATGCAGGAAAGCAGCGGGCGGGATGGCGAGCTTGTCCTGCTGCTCCAACACAAGCTACCTTCAGAGCCGGTACGATGCGGGCAATGGGTGAAGTTCGTCAGGAGTACTGCATAAAAAAACGAGTGTGTTGTCGTGGCAGTTGGTGATCAAAGAAATAAAACAAAATAAAATCAATAAATAATAATGTCATAGACTTAAAGTCATACCTTTGAAGTCATAATGCATTGCAAGTGTTATTAGGGAATGTTGTGCTGTGTTTTCAAGCGCTTCAATGTGCTGCTCTGCAAGGTTTGGAGACAGCGCGTGCGTTCACGGAGATCAAGAGCAGCCGCCGCAGGGGAGGGATACCATGGTAAATAGGTTACCTATTTACCATTGTATCTCTCCCCTGGGTGCGTTGTGTTTTGGTGAGCATTAATGCAGGAAAGCAGCGGGCGGGATGGCGAGCTTGTCCTGCTGCTCCAACACAAGCTACCTTAAGAGCCGGTACGATGCGGGCAATGGGTGAAGTTCGTCAGGAGTACTGCATAAAAAAAACGAGTGTGTTGTCGTGGCAGTTGGTGATCAAAGAAATAAAACAAAATAAAATCAATAAATAATAATGTCATAGACTTGGCGAGCTTGTCCTGCTGCTCCAAAACAAGCTACCTTAAGAGCCGGTACGATGCGGGCAATGGGTGAAGTTCGTCAGGAGTACTGCATAAAAAAACGAGTGTGTTGTCGTGGCAGTTGGTGATCAAAGAAATAAAACAAAATAAAATCAATAAATAATAGTGTCATAGACTTAAAGTCATACCTTTGAAGTCATAATGCATTGCAAGTGTTATTAGGGAATGTTGTGCTGTGTTTTCAAGCGCTTCAATGTGCTGCTCTGCAAGGTTTGGAGACAGCGCGTGCGTTCACGGAGATCAAGAGCAGCCGCCGCAGGGGAGGGATACCATGGTAAATAGGTTACCTATTTACCATGGTATCTCTCCCCTGGGTGCGTTGTGTTTTGGTGAGCATTAATGCAGGAAAGCAGCGGGCGGGATGGCGAGCTTGTCCTGCTGCTCCAACACAAGCTACCTTAAGAGCCGGTACGATGCGGGCAATGGGTGAAGTTCGTCAGGAGTACTGCATAAAAAAACGAGTGTGTTGTCGTGGCAGTTGGTGATCAAAGAAATAAAACAAAATAAAATCAATAAATAATAATGTCATAGACTTAAAGTCATACCTTTGAAGTCATAATGCATTGCAAGTGTTATTAGGGAATGTTGTGCTGTGTTTTCAAGCGCTTCAATGTGCTGCTCTGCAAGGTTTGGAGACAGCGCGTGCGTTCACGGAGATCAAGAGCAGCCGCCGCAGGGGAGGGATACCATGGTAAATAGGTTACCTATTTACCATGGTATCTCTCCCCTGGGTGCGTTGTGTTTTGCTGAGCATTAATGCAGGAAAGCAGCGGGCGGGATGGCGAGCTTGTCCTGCTGCTCCAACACAAGCTACCTTCAGAGCCGGTACGATGCGGGCAATGGGTGAAGTTCGTCAGGAGTACTGCATAAAAAAACGAGTGTGTTGTCGTGGCAGTTGGTGATCAAAGAAATAAAACAAAATAAAATCAATAAATAATAATGTCATAGACTTAAAGTCATACCTTTGAAGTCATAATGCATTGCAAGTGTTATTAGGGAATGTTGTGCTGTGTTTTCAAGCGCTTCAATGTGCTGCTCTGCAAGGTTTGGAGACAGCGCGTGCGTTCACGGAGATCAAGAGCAGCCGCCGCAGGGGAGGGATACCATGGTAAATAGGTTACCTATTTACCATGGTATCTCTCCCCTGGGTGCGTTGTGTTTTGGTAAGCATTAATGCAGGAAAGCAGCGGGCGGGATGGCGAGCTTGTCCTGCTGCTCCAACACAAGCTACCTTCAGAGCCGGTACGATGCGGGCAATGGGTGAAGTTCGTCAGGAGTACTGCATAAAAAAACGAGTGTGTTGTCGTGGCAGTTAGTGATCAAAGAAATAAAACAAAATAAAATCAATAAATAATAATGTCATAGACTTAAAGTCATACCTTTGAAGTCATAATGCATTGCAAGTGTTATTAGGGAATGTTGTGCTGTGTTTTCAAGCGCTTCAATGTGCTGCTCTGCAAGGTTTGGAGACAGCGCGTGCGTTCACGGAGATCAAGAGCAGCCGCCGCAGGGGAGGGATACCATGGTAAATAGGTTACCTATTTACCACGGTATCTCTCCCCTGGGTGCGTTGTGTTTTGGTGAGCATTAATGCAGGAAAGCAGCGGGCGGGATGGCGAGCTTGTCCTGCTGCTCCAACACAAGCTACCTTAAGAGCCGGTACGATGCGGGCAATGGGTGAAGTTCGTCAGGAGTACTGCATAAAAAAACGAGTGTGTTGTCGTGGCAGTTAGTGATCAAAGAAATAAAACAAAATAAAATCAATAAATAATAATGTCATAGACTTAAAGTCATACCTTTGAAGTCATAATGCATTGCAAGTGTTATTAGGGAATGTTGTGCTGTGTTTTCAAGCGCTTCAATGTGCTGCTCTGCAAGGTTTGGAGACAGCGCGTGCGTTCACGGAGATCAAGAGCAGCCGCCGCAGGGGAGGGATACCGTGGTAAATAGGTTACCTATTTACCACGGTATCTCTCCCCTGGGTGCGTTGTGTTTTGGTGAGCATTAATGCAGGAAAGCAGCGGGCGGGATGGCGAGCTTGTCCTGCTGCTCCAACACAAGCTACCTTAAGAGCCGGTACGATGCGGGCAATGGGTGAAGTTCGTCAGGAGTACTGCATAAAAAAACGAGTGTGTTGTCGTGGCAGTTGGTGATCAAAGAAATAAAACAAAATAAAATCAATAAATAATAATGTCATAGACTTAAAGTCATACCTTTGAAGTCATAATGCATTGCAAGTGTTATTAGGGAATGTTGTGCTGTGTTTTCAAGCGCTTCAATGTGCTGCTCTGCAAGGTTCGGAGACAGCGCGTGCGTTCACGGAGATCAAGAGCAGCCGCCGCAGGGGAGGGATACCATGGTAAATAGGTTACCTATTTACCATGGTATCTCTCCCCTGGGTGCGTTGTGTTTTGGTGAGCATTAATGCAGGAAAGCAGCGGGCGGGATGGCGAGCTTGTCCTGCTGCTCCAACACAAGCTACCTTCAGAGCCGGTACGATGCGGGCAAAGGGTGAAGTTCGTCAGGAGTACTGCATAAAAAAACGAGTGTGTTGTCGTGGCAGTTGGTGATCAAAGAAATAAAACAAAATAAAATCAATAAATAATAATGTCATAGACTTAAAGTCATACCTTTGAAGTCATAATGCATTGCAAGTGTTATTAGGGAATGTTTTGCTGTGTTTTCAAGCGCTTCAATGTGCTGCTCTGCAAGGTTTGGAGACAGCGCGTGCGTTCACGGAGATCAAGAGCAGCCGCCGCATGGGAGGGATACCATGGTAAATAGGTTACCTATTTACCATGGTATCTCTCCCCTGGGTGCGTTGTGTTTTGGTGAGCATTAATGCAGGAAAGCAGCGGGCGGGATGGCGAGCTTGTCCTGCTGCTCCAACACAAGCTACCTTCAGAGCCGGTACGATGCGGGCAATGGGTGAAGTTCGTCAGGAGTACTGCATAAAAAAACGAGTGTGTTGTCGTGGCAGTTGGTGATCAAAGAAATAAAACAAAATAAAATCAATAAATAATAATGTCATAGACTTAAAGTCATACCTTTGAAGTCATAATGCATTGCAAGTGTTATTAGGGAATGTTGTGCTGTGTTTTCAAGCGCTTCAATGTGCTGCTCTGCAAGGTTTGGAGACAGCGCGTGCGTTCACGGAGACCAAGAGCAGCCGGAGATCAAGAGCAGCCGCCGCAGGGGAGGGATACCATGGTAAATAGGTTACCTATTTACCATGGTATCTCTCCCCTGGGTGCGTTGTGTTTTGGTGAGCATTAATGCAGGAAAGCAGCGGGCGGGATGGCGAGCTTGTCCTGCTGCTCCAACACAAGCTACCTTCAGAGCCGGTACGATGCGGGCAATGGGTGAAGTTCGTCAGGAGTACTGCATAAAAAAACGAGTGTGTTGTCGTGGCAGTTGGTGATCAAAGAAATAAAACAAAATAAAATCAATAAATAATAATGTCATAGACTTAAAGTCATACCTTTGAAGTCATAATGCATTGCAAGTGTTATTAGGGAATGTTGTGCTGTGTTTTCAAGCGCTTCAATGTGCTGCTCTGCAAGGTTTGGAGACAGTGCGTGCGTTCACGGAGATCAAGAGCAGCCGGAGATCAAGAGCAGCCGCCGCAGGGGAGGGATACCATGGTAAATAGGTTACCTATTTACCATGGTATCTCTCCCCTGGGTGCGTTGTGTTTTGGTGAGCATTAATGCAGGAAAGCAGCGGGCGGGATGGCGAGCTTGTCCTGCTGCTCCAACACAAGCTACCTTAAGAGCCGGTACGATGCGGGCAATGGGTGAAGTTCGTCAGGAGTACTGCATAAAAAAACGAGTGTGTTGTCGTGGCAGTTGGTGATTAAAGAAATAAAACAATATAAAATCAATAAATAATAATGTCATAGACTTAAAGTCATACCTTTGAAGTCATAATGCATTGCAAGTGTTATTAGGGAATGTTGTGCTGTGTTTTCAAGCGCTTCAATGTGCTGCTCTGCAAGGTTTGGAGACAGCGGGTGCGTTCACGGAGATCAAGAGCAGCCGGAGATCAAGAGCAGCCGCCGCAGGGGAGGGATACCATGGTAAATAGGTTACCTATTTACCATGGTATCTCTCCCCTGGGTGCGTTGTGTTTTGGTGAGCATTAATGCAGGAAAGCAGCGGGCGGGATGGCGAGCTTGTCCTGCTGCTCCAACACAAGCTACCTTCAGAGCCGGTACGATGCGGGCAATGGGTGAAGTTCGTCAGGAGTACTGCATAAAAAAACGAGTGTGTTGTCGTGGCAGTTGGTGATCAAAGAAATAAAACAAAATAAAATCAATAAATAATAATGTCATAGACTTAAAGTCATACCTTTGAAGTCATAATGCATTGCAAGTGTTATTAGGGAATGTTGTGCTGTGTTTTCAAGCGCTTCAATGTGCTGCTCTGCAAGGTTTGGAGACAGCGCGTGCGTTCACGGAGACCAAGAGCAGCCGGAGATCAAGAGCAGCCGCCGCAGGGGAGGGATACCATGGTAAATAGGTTACCTATTTACCATGGTATCTCTCCCCTGGGTGCGTTGTGTTTTGGTGAGCATTAATGCAGGAAAGCAGCGGGCGGGATGGCGAGCTTGTCCTGCTGCTCCAACACAAGCTACCTTCAGAGCCGGTACGATGCGGGCAATGGGTGAAGTTCGTCAGGAGTACTGCATAAAAAAACGAGTGTGTTGTCGTGGCAGTTGGTGATCAAAGAAATAAAACAAAATAAAATCAATAAATAATAATGTCATAGACTTAAAGTCATACCTTTGAAGTCATAATGCATTGCAAGTGTTATTAGGGAATGTTGTGCTGTGTTTTCAAGCGCTTCAATGTGCTGCTCTGCAAGGTTTGGAGACAGCGGGTGCGTTCACGGAGATCAAGAGCAGCCGCCGCAGGGGAGGGATACCATGGTAAGGTTACCTATTTACCATGGTATCTCTCCCCTGGGTGCGTTGTGTTTTGGTGAGCAATAATGCAGGAAAGCAGCAGGTGGGATGGCGAGCTTGTCCTGCTGCTCCAACACAAGCTACCTTAAGAGCCGGTACGATGCGGGCAATGGGTGAAGTTCGTCAGGAGTACTGCATAAAAAAACGAGTGTGTTGTCGTGGCAGTTGGTGATCAAAGAAATAAAACAAAATAAAATCAATAAATAATAATGTCATAGACTTAAAGTCATACCTTTGAAGTCATAATGCATTGCAAGTGTTATTAGGGAATGTTGTGCTGTGTTTTCAAGCGCTTCAATGTGCTGCTCTGCAAGGTTTGGAGACAGCGGGTGCGTTCACGGAGATCAAGAGCAGCCAGAGATCAAGAGCAGCCGCCGCAGGGGAGGGATACCATGGTAAATAGGTTACCTATTTACCATGGTATCTCTCCCCTGGGTGCGTTGTGTTTTGGTGAGCATTAATGCAGGAAAGCAGCGGGCGGGATGGCGAGCTTGTCCTGCTGCTCCAACACAAGCTACCTTCAGAGCCGGTACGATGCGGGCAATGGGTGAAGTTCGTCAGGAGTACTGCATAAAAAAACGAGTGTGTTGTCGTGGCAGTTGGTGATCAAAGAAATAAAACAAAATAAAATCAATAAATAATAATGTCATAGACTTAAAGTCATACCTTTGAAGTCATAATGCATTGCAAGTGTTATTAGGGAATGTTGTGCTGTGTTTTCAAGCGCTTCAATGTGCTGCTCTGCAAGGTTTGGAGACAGCGGGTGCGTTCACGGAGATCAAGAGCAGCCGCCGCAGGGGAGGGATACCATGGTAAGGTTACCTATTTACCATGGTATCTCTCCCCTGGGTGCGTTGTGTTTTGGTGAGCAATAATGCAGGAAAGCAGCAGGTGGGATGGCGAGCTTGTCCTGCTGCTCCAACACAAGCTACCTTAAGAGCCGGTACGATGCGGGCAATGGGTGAAGTTCGTCAGGAGTACTGCATAAAAAAACGAGTGTGTTGTCGTGGCAGTTGGTGATCAAAGAAATAAAACAAAATAAAATCAATAAATAATAATGTCATAGACTTAAAGTCATACCTTTGAAGTCATAATGCATTGCAAGTGTTATTAGGGAATGTTGTGCTGTGTTTTCAAGCGCTTCAATGTGCTGCTCTGCAAGGTTTGGAGACAGCGGGTGCGTTCACGGAGATCAAGAGCAGCCAGAGATCAAGAGCAGCCGCCGCAGGGGAGGGATACCATGGTAAATAGGTTACCTATTTACCATGGTATCTCTCCCCTGGGTGCGTTGTGTTTTGGTGAGCATTAATGCAGGAAAGCAGCGGGCGGGATGGCGAGCTTGTCCTGCTGCTCCAACACAAGCTACCTTCAGAGCCGGTACGATGCGGGCAATGGGTGAAGTTCGTCAGGAGTACTGCATAAAAAAACGAGTGTGTTGTCGTGGCAGTTGGTGATCAAAGAAATAAAACAAAATAAAATCAATAAATAATAATGTCATAGACTTAAAGTCATACCTTTGAAGTCATAATGCATTGCAAGTGTTATTAGGGAATGTTGTGCTGTGTTTTCAAGCGCTTCAATGTGCTGCTCTGCAAGGTTTGGAGACAGCGGGTGCGTTCACGGAGATCAAGAGCAGACGCCGCAGGGGAGGGATACCATGGTAAGGTTACCTATTTACCATGGTATCTCTCCCCTGGGTGCGTTGTGTTTTGGTGAGCAATAATGCAGGAAAGCAGCGGGCGGGATGGCGAGCTTGTCCTGCTGCTCCAACACAAGCTACCTTAAGAGCCGGTACGATGCGGGCAATGGGTGAAGTTCGTCAGGAGTACTGCATAAAAAAACGAGTGTGTTGTCGTGGCAGTTGGTGATCAAAGAAATAAAACAAAATAAAATCAATAAATAATAATGTCATAGACTTAAAGTCATACCTTTGAAGTCATAATGCATTGCAAGTGTTATTAGGGAATGTTGTGCAGTGTTTTCAAGCGCTTCAATGTGCTGCTCTGCAAGGTTTGGAGACAGCGCGTGCGTTCACGGAGATCAAGAGCAGCCGGAGATCAAGAGCAACCGCCGCAGGGGAGGGATACCATGGTAAATAGGTTACCTATTTACCATGGTATCTCTCCCCTGGGTGCGTTGTGTTTTGGTGAGCATTAATGCAGGAAAGCAGCGGGCGGGATGGCGAGCTTGTCCTGCTGCTCCAACACAAGCTACCTTAAGAGCCGGTACGATGCATGCAATGGGTGAAGTTCGTCAGGAGTACTGCATAAAAAAACGAGTGTGTTGTCGTGGCAGTTGGTGATCAAAGAAATAAAACAAAATAAAATCAATAAATAATAATGTCATAGACTTAAAGTCATACCTTTGAAGTCATAATGCATTGCAAGTGTTATTAGGGAATGTTGTGCTGTGTTTTCAAGCGCTTCAATGTGCTGCTCTGCAAGGTTTGGAGACAGCGGGTGCGTTCACGGAGATCAAGAGCAGCCGGAGATCAAGAGCAGCCGCCGCAGGGGAGGGATACCATGGTAAATAGGTTACCTATTTACCATGGTATCTCTCCCCTGGGTGCGTTGTGTTTTGGTGAGCATTAATGCAGGAAAGCAGCGGGCGGGATGGCGAGCTTGTCCTGCTGCTCCAACACAAGCTATCTTAAGAGCCGGTACGATGCGGGCAATGGGTGAAGTTCGTCAGGAGTACTACATAAAAAAACGAGTGTGTTGTCGTGGCAGTTGGTGATTAAAGAAATAAAACAAAATAAAATCAATAAATAATAATGTCATAGACTTAAAGTCATACCTTTGAAGTCATAATGCATTGCAAGTGTTATTAGGGAATGTTGTGCTGTGTTTTCAAGCGCTTCAATGTGCTGCTCTGCAAGGTTTGGAGACAGCGGGTGCGTTCACGGAGATCAAGAGAAGCCGGAGATCAAGAGCAGCCGCCGCAGGGGAGGGATACCATGGTAAATAGGTTACCTATTTACCATGGTATCTCTCCCCTGGGTGCATTGTGTTTTGGTGAGCATTAATGCAGGAAAGCAGCGGGCGGGATGGCGAGCTTGTCCTGCTGCTCCAACACAAGCTACCTTAAGAGCCGGTACGATGCGGGCAATGGGTGAAGTTCGTCATGAGTACTGCATAAAAAAACGAGTGTGTTGTCGTGGCAGTTGGTGATCAAAGAAATAAAACAAAATAAAATCAATAAATAATAATGTCATAGACTTAAAGTCATACCTTTGAAGTCATAATGCATTGCAAGTGTTATTAGGGAATGTTGTGCTGTGTTTTCAAGCGCTTCAATGTGCTGCTCTGCAAGGTTTGGAGACAGCGGGTGCGTTCACGGAGATCAAGAGCAGCCGCCGCAGGGGAGGGATACCATGGTAAGGTTACCTATTTATCATGGTATCTCTCCCCTGGGTGCGTTGTGTTTTGGTGAGCATTAATGCAGGAAAGCAGCGGGCGGGATGGCGAGCTTGTCCTGCTGCTCCAACACAAGCTACCTTAAGAGCCGGTACGATGCGGGCAATGGGTGAAGTTCGTCAGGAGTACTGCATAAAAAAACGAGTGTGTTGTCGTGGCAGTTGGTGATCAAAGAAATAAAACAAAATAAAATCAATAAATAATAATGTCATAGACTTAAAGTCATACCTTTGAAGTCATAATGCATTGCAAGTGTTATTAGGGAATGTTGTGCTGTGTTTTCAAGCGCTTCAATGTGCTGCTCTGCAAGGTTTGGAGACAGCGAGTGCGTTCACGGAGATCAAGAGAAGCCGGAGATCAAGAGCAGCCGCCGCAGGGGAGGGATACCATGGTAAATAGGTTACCTATTTACCATGGTATCTCTCCCCTGGGTGCATTGTGTTTTGGTGAGCATTAATGCAGGAAAGCAGCGGGCGGGATGGCGAGCTTGTCCTGCTGCTCCAACACAAGCTACCTTAAGAGCCGGTACGATGCGGGCAATGGGTGAAGTTCGTCAGGAGTACTGCATAAAAAAACGAGTGTGTTGTCGTGGCAGTTGGTGATCAAAGAAATAAAACAAATTAAAATCAATAAATAATAATGTCATAGACTTAAAGTCATACCTTTGAAGTCATAATGCATTGCAAGTGTTATTAGGGAATGTTGTGCTGTGTTTTCAAGCGCTTCAATGTGCTGCACTGCAAGGTTTGGAGACAGCGCGTGCGTTCACGGAGATCAAGAGCAGCCGGAGATCAAGAGCAGCCGCCGCAGGGGAGGGATACCATGGTAAATAGGTTACCTATTTACCATGGTATCTCTCCCCTGGGTGCGTTGTGTTTTGGTGAGCATTAATGCAGGAAAGCAGCGGGCGGGATGGCGAGCTTGTCCTGCTGCTCCAACACAAGCTACCTTAAGAGCCGGTACGATGCGGGCAATGGGTGAAGTTCGTCAGGAGTACTGCATAAAAAAACGAGTGTGTTGTCGTGGCAGTTGGTGATCAAAGAAATAAAACAAAATAAAATCAATAAATAATAATGTCATAGACTTAAAGTCATACCTTTGAAGTCATAATGCATTGCAAGTGTTATTAGGGAATGTTGTGCTGTGTTTTCAAGCGCTTCAATGTGCTGCTCTGCAAGGTTTGGAGACAGCGGGTGCGTTCACGGAGATCAAGAGCAGCCAGAGATCAAGAGCAGCCGCCGCAGGGGAGGGATACCATGGTAAATAGGTTACCTATTTACCATGGTATCTCTCCCCTGGGTGCGTTGTGTTTTGGTGAGCATTAATGCAGGAAAGCAGCGGGCGGGATGGCGAGCTTGTCCTGCTGCTCCAACACAAGCTACCTTAAGAGCCGGTACGATGCGGGCAATGGGTGAAGTTCGTCAGGAGTACTGCATAAAAAAACGAGTGTGTTGTCGTGGCAGTTGGTGATCAAAGAAATAAAACAAAATAAAATCAATAAATAATAATGTCATAGACTTAAAGTCATACCTTTGAAGTCATAATGCATTGCAAGTGTTATTAGGGAATGTTGTGCTGTGTTTTCAAGCGCTTCAATGTGCTGCTCTGCAAGGTTTGGAGACAGCGGGTGCGTTCACGGAGATCAAGAGAAGCCGGAGATCAAGAGCAGCCGCCGCAGGGGAGGGATACCATGGTAAATAGGTTACCTATTTACCATGGTATCTCTCCCCTGGGTGCATTGTGTTTTGGTGAGCATTAATGCAGGAAAGCAGCGGGCGGGATGGCGAGCTTGTCCTGCTGCTCCAACACAAGCTACCTTAAGAGCCGGTACGATGCGGGCAATGGGTGAAGTTCGTCATGAGTACTGCATAAAAAAACGAGTGTGTTGTCGTGGCAGTTGGTGATCAAAGAAATAAAACAAAATAAAATCAATAAATAATAATGTCATAGACTTAAAGTCATACCTTTGAAGTCATAATGCATTGCAAGTGTTATTAGGGAATGTTGTGCTGTGTTTTCAAGCGCTTCAATGTGCTGCTCTGCAAGGTTTGGAGACAGCGGGTGCGTTCACGGAGATCAAGAGCAGCCGCCGCAGGGGAGGGATACCATGGTAAGGTTACCTATTTACCATGGTATCTCTCCCCTGGGTGCGTTGTGTTTTGGTGAGCAATAATGCAGGAAAGCAGCGGGCGGGATGGCGAGCTTGTCCTGCTGCTCCAACACAAGCTACCTTAAGAGCCGGTACGATGCGGGCAATGGGTGAAGTTCGTCAGGAGTACTGCATAAAAAAACGAGTGTGTTGTCGTGGCAGTTGGTGATCAAAGAAATAAAACAAAATAAAATCAATAAATAATAATGTCATAGACTTAAAGTCATACCTTTGAAGTCATAATGCATTGCAAGTGTTATTAGGGAATGTTGTGCTGTGTTTTCAAGCGCTTCAATGTGCTGCTCTGCAAGGTTTGGAGACAGCGCGTGCGTTCACGGAGATCAAGAGCAGCCGGAGATCAAGAGCAGCCGCCGCAGGGGAGGGATACCATGGTAAATAGGTTACCTATTTACCATGGTATCTCTCCCCTGGGTGCGTTGTGTTTTGGTGAGCATTAATGCAGGAAAGCAGCGGGCGGGATGGCGAGCTTGTCCTGCTGCTCCAACACAAGCTACCTTAAGAGCCGGTACGATGCATGCAATGGGTGAAGTTCGTCAGGAGTACTGCATAAAAAAACGAGTGTGTTGTCGTAGCAGTTGTTGATCAAAGAAATAAAACAAAATAAAATCAATAAATAATAATGTCATAGACTTAAAGTCATACCTTTGAAGTCATAATGCATTGCAAGTGTTATTAGGGAATGTTGTGCTGTGTTTTCAAGCGCTTCAATGTGCTGCTCTGCAAGGTTTGGAGACAGCGGGTGCGTTCACGGAGATCAAGAGCAGCCGCCGCAGGGGAGGGATACCATGGTAAGGTTACCTATTTACCATGGTATCTCTCCCCTGGGTGCGTTGTGTTTTGGTGAGCAATAATGCAGGAAAGCAGCGGGCGGGATGGCGAGCTTGTCCTGCTGCTCCAACACAAGCTACCTTAAGAGCCGGTACGATGCGGGCAATGGGTGAAGTTCGTCAGGAGTACTGCATAAAAAAACGAGTGTGTTGTCGTGGCAGTTGGTGATCAAAGAAATAAAACAAAATAAAATCAATAAATAATAATGTCATAGACTTAAAGTCATACCTTTGAAGTCATAATGCATTGCAAGTGTTATTAGGGAATGTTGTGCTGTGTTTTCAAGCGCTTCAATGTGCTGCACTGCAAGGTTTGGAGACAGCGCGTGCGTTCACGGAGATCAAGAGCAGCCGGAGATCAAGAGCAGCCGCCGCAGGGGAGGGATACCATGGTAAATAGGTTACCTATTTACCATGGTATCTCTCCCCTGGGTGCGTTGTGTTTTGGTGAGCATTAATGCAGGAAAGCAGCGGGCGGGATGGCGAGCTTGTCCTGCTGCTCCAACACAAGCTACCTTAAGAGCCGGTACGATGCGGGCAATGGGTGAAGTTCGTCAGGAGTACTGCATAAAAAAACGAGTGTGTTGTCGTGGCAGTTGGTGATCAAAGAAATAAAACAAAATAAAATCAATAAATAATAATGTCATAGACTTAAAGTCATACCTTTGAAGTCATAATGCATTGCAAGTGTTATTAGGGAATGTTGTGCTGTGTTTTCAAGCGCTTCAATGTGCTGCTCTGCAAGGTTTGGAGACAGCGGGTGCGTTCACGGAGATCAAGAGCAGCCAGAGATCAAGAGCAGCCGCCGCAGGGGAGGGATACCATGGTAAATAGGTTACCTATTTACCATGGTATCTCTCCCCTGGGTGCGTTGTGTTTTGGTGAGCATTAATGCAGGAAAGCAGCGGGCGGGATGGCGAGCTTGTCCTGCTGCTCCAACACAAGCTACCTTAAGAGCCGGTACGATGCGGGCAATGGGTGAAGTTCGTCAGGAGTACTGCATAAAAAAACGAGTGTGTTGTCGTGGCAGTTGGTGATCAAAGAAATAAAACAAAATAAAATCAATAAATAATAATGTCATAGACTTAAAGTCATACCTTTGAAGTCATAATGCATTGCAAGTGTTATTAGGGAATGTTGTGCTGTGTTTTCAAGCGCTTCAATGTGCTGCTCTGCAAGGTTTGGAGACAGCGGGTGCGTTCACGGAGATCAAGAGCAGCCGCCGCAGGGGAGGGATACCATGGTAAGGTTACCTATTTACCATGGTATCTCTCCCCTGGGTGCGTTGTGTTTTGGTGAGCAATAATGCAGGAAAGCAGCGGGCGGGATGGCGAGCTTGTCCTGCTGCTCCAACACAAGCTACCTTAAGAGCCGGTACGATGCGGGCAATGGGTGAAGTTCGTCAGGAGTACTGCATAAAAAAACGAGTGTGTTGTCGTGGCAGTTGGTGATCAAAGAAATAAAACAAAATAAAATCAATAAATAATAATGTCATAGACTTAAAGTCATACCTTTGAAGTCATAATGCATTGCAAGTGTTATTAGGGAATGTTGTGCTGTGTTTTCAAGCGCTTCAATGTGCTGCACTGCAAGGTTTGGAGACAGCGCGTGCGTTCACGGAGATCAAGAGCAGCCGGAGATCAAGAGCAGCCGCCGCAGGGGAGGGATACCATGGTAAATAGGTTACCTATTTACCATGGTATCTCTCCCCTGGGTGCGTTGTGTTTTGGTGAGCATTAATGCAGGAAAGCAGCGGGCGGGATGGCGAGCTTGTCCTGCTGCTCCAACACAAGCTACCTTAAGAGCCGGTACGATGCGGGCAATGGGTGAAGTTCGTCAGGAGTACTGCATAAAAAAACGAGTGTGTTGTCGTGGCAGTTGGTGATCAAAGAAATAAAACAAAATAAAATCAATAAATAATAATGTCATAGACTTAAAGTCATACCTTTGAAGTCATAATGCATTGCAAGTGTTATTAGGGAATGTTGTGCTGTGTATTCAAGCGCTTCAATGTGCTGCTCTGCAAGGTTTGGAGACAGCGCGTGCGTTCACGGAGATCAAGAGCAGCCGGAGATCAAGAGCAGCCGCCGCAGGGGAGGGATACCATGGTAAATAGGTTACCTATTTACCATGGTATCTCTCCCCTGGGTGCGTTGTGTTTTGGTGAGCATTAATGCAGGAAAGCAGCGGGCGGGATGGCGAGCTTGTCCTGCTGCTCCAACACAAGCTACCTTAAGAGCCGGTACGATGCGGGCAATGGGTGAAGTTCGTCAGGAGTACTGCATAAAAAAACGAGTGTGTTGTCGTGGCAGTTGGTGATCAAAGAAATAAAACAAAATAAAATCAATAAATAATAATGTCATAGACTTAAAGTCATACCTTTGAAGTCATAATGCATTGCAAGTGTTATTAGGGAATGTTGTGCTGTGTATTCAAGCGCTTCAATGTGCTGCTCTGCAAGGTTTGGAGACAGCGCGTGCGTTCACGGAGATCAAGAGCAGCCGGAGATCAAGAGCAGCCGCCGCAGGGGAGGGATACCATGGTAAATAGGTTACCTATTTACCATGGTATCTCTCCCCTGGGTGCGTTGTGTTTTGGTGAGCATTAATGCAGGAAAGCAGCGGGTGGGATGGCGAGCTTGTCCTGCTGCTCCAACACAAGCTACCTTAAGAGCCGGTACGATGCGGGCAATGGGTGAAGTTCGTCAGGAGTACTGCATAAAAAAACGAGTGTGTTGTCGTGGCAGTTGGTGATCAAAGAAATAAAACAAAATAAAATCAATAAATAATAATGTCATAGACTTAAAGTCATACCTTTGAAGTCATAATGCATTGCAAGTGTTATTAGGGAATGTTGTGCTGTGTTTTCAAGCGCTTCAATGTGCTGCTCTCAAGGTTTGGAGACAGCGGGTGCGTTCACGGAGATCAAGAGCAGCCGGAGATCAAGAGCAGCCGCCGCAGGGGAGGGATACCATGGTAAGGTTACCTATTTACCATGGTATCTCTCCCCTGGGTGCGTTGTGTTTTGGTGAGCATTAATGCAGGAAAGCAGCGGGCGGGATGGCGAGCTTGTCCTGCTGCTCCAACACAAGCTACCTTAAGAGCCGGTACGATGCGGGCAATGGGTGAAGTTTGTCAGGAGTACTGCATAAAAAAACGAGTGTGTTGTCGTGGCAGTTGGTGATCAAAGAAATAAAACAAAATAAAATCAATAAATAATAATGTCATAGACTTAAAGTCATACCTATGAAGTCATAATGCATTGCAAGTGTTATTAGGGAATGTTGTGCTGTGTTTTCAAGCGCTTCAATGTGCTGCTCTGCAAGGTTTGGAGACAGCGCGTGCGTTCACGGAGATCAAGAGCAGCCGCCGCAGGGGAGGGATACCATGGTAAATAGGTTACCTATTTACCATGGTATCTCTCCCCTGGGTGCGTTGTGTTTTGGTGAGCATTAATGCAGGAAAGCAGCGGGCGGGATGGCGAGCTTGTCCTGCTGCTCCAACACAAGCTACCTTAAGAGCCGGTACGATGCGGGCAATGGGTGAAGTTTGTCAGGAGTACTGCATAAAAAAACGAGTGTGTTGTCGTGGCAGTTGGTGATCAAAGAAATAAAACAAAATAAAATCAATAAATAATAATGTCATAGACTTAAAGTCATACCTTTGAAGTCATAATGCATTGCAAGTGTTATTAGGGAATGTTGTGCTGTGTTTTCAAGCGCTTCAATGTGCTGCTCTGCAAGGTTTGGAGACAGCGCGTGCGTTCACGGAGATCAAGAGCAGCCGCCGGAGGGGAGGGATACCATGGTAAATAGGTTACCTATTTACCATGGTATCTCTCCCCTGGGTGCGTTGTGTTTTGGTGAGCATTAATGCAGGAAAGCAGCGGGCGGGATGGCGAGCTTGTCCTGCTGCTCCAACACAAGCTACCTTCATAGCCGGTACGATGCGGGCAATGGGTGAAGTTCGTCAGGAGTACTGCATAAAAAAACGAGTGTGTTGTCGTGGCAGTTGGTGATCAAAGAAATAAAACAAAATAAAATCAATAAATAATAATGTCATAGACTTAAAGTCATACCTTTGAAGTCATAATGCATTGCAAGTGTTATTAGGGAATGTTGTGCTGTGTTTTCAAGCGCTTCAATGTGCTGCTCTGCAAGGTTTGGAGACAGCGCGTGCGTTCACGGAGATCAAGAGCAGCCGCCGCAGGGGAGGGATACCATGGTAAATAGGTTACCTATTTACCATGGTATCTCTCCCCTAGGTGCGTTGTGTTTTGTTGAGCATTAATGCAGGAAAGCAGCGGGCGGGATGGCGAGCTTGTCCTGCTGCTCCAACACAAGCTACCTTAAGAGCCGGTATGATGCGGGCAATGGGTGAAGTTCGTCAGGAGTACTGCATAAAAAAACGAGTGTGTTGTCGTGGCAGTTGGTGATCAAAGAAATAAAACAAAATAAAATCAATAAATAATAATGTCATAGACTTAAAGTCATACCTTTGAAGTCATAATGCATTGCAAGTGTTATTAGGGAATGTTGTGCTGTGTTTTCAAGCGCTTCAATGTGCTGCTCTGCAAGGTTTGGAGACAGCGGGTGCGTTCACGGAGATCAAGAGAAGCCGGAGATCAAGAGCAGCCGCCGCAGGGGAGGGATACCATGGTAAATAGGTTACCTATTTACCATGGTATCTCTCCCCTGGGTGCATTGTGTTTTGGTGAGCATTAATGCAGGAAAGCAGCGGGCGGGATGGCGAGCTTGTCCTGCTGCTCCAACACAAGCTACCTTAAGAGCCGGTACGATGCGGGCAATGGGTGAAGTTCGTCATGAGTACTGCATAAAAAAACGAGTGTGTTGTCGTGGCAGTTGGTGATCAAAGAAATAAAACAAAATAAAATCAATAAATAATAATGTCATAGACTTAAAGTCATACCTTTGAAGTCATAATGCATTGCAAGTGTTATTAGGGAATGTTGTGCTGTGTTTTCAAGCGCTTCAATGTGCTGCTCTGCAAGGTTTGGAGACAGCGCGTGCGTTCACGGAGATCAAGAGCAGCCGCCGCAGGGGAGGGATACCATGGTAAATAGGTTACCTATTTACCATGGTATCTCTCCCCTGGGTGCGTTGTGTTTTGGTGAGCATTAATGCAGGAAAGCAGCGGGCGGGATGGCGAGCTTGTCCTGCTGCTCCAACACAAGCTACCTTAAGAGCCGGTACGATGCAGGCAATGGGTGAAGTTTGTCAGGAGTACTGCATAAAAAAACGAGTGTGTTGTCGTGGCAGTTGGTGATCAAAGAAATAAAACAAAATAAAATCAATAAATAATAATGTCATAGACTTAAAGTCATACCTTTGAAGTCATAATGCATTGCAAGTGTTATTAGGGAATGTTGTGCTGTGTTTTCAAGCGCTTCAATGTGCTGCTCTGCAAGGTTTGGAGACAGCGCGTGCGTTCACGGAGATCAAGAGCAGCCGCCGCAGGGGAGGGATACCATGGTAAATAGGTTACCTATTTACCATGGTATCTCTCCTCTGGGTGCGTTGTGTTTTGGTGAGCATTAATGCAGGAAAGCAGCGGGCGGGATGGCGAGCTTGTCCTGCTGCTCCAACACAAGCTACCTTAAGAGCCGGTACGATGCGGGCAATGGGTGAAGTTCGTCAGGAGTACTGCATAAAAAAACGAGTGTGTTGTCGTGGCAGTTGGTGATCAAAGAAATAAAACAAAATAAAATCAATAAATAATAATGTCATAGACTTAAAGTCATACCTTTGAAGTCATAATGCATTGCAAGTGTTATTAGGGAATGTTGTGCTGTGTTTTCAAGCGCTTCAATGTGCTGCTCTGCAAGGTTTGGAGACAGCGCGTGCGTTCACGGAGATCAAGAGCAGCCGCCGCAGGGGAGGGATACCATGGTAAATAGGTTACCTATTTACCATGGTATCTCTCCCCTTGGTGCGTTGTGTTTTGGTGAGCATTAATGCAGGAAAGCAGCGGGCGGGATGGCGAGCTTGTCCTGCTGCTCCAACACAAGCTACCTTAAGAGCCGGTACGATGCGGGCAATGGGTGAAGTTCGTCAGGAGTACTGCATAAAAAAAACGGGTGTGTTGTCGTGGCAGTTGGTGATCAAAGAAATAAAACAAAATAAAATCAATAAATAATAATGTCATAGACTTAAAGTCATACCTTTGAAGTCATAATGCATTGCAAGTGTTATTAGGGAATGTTGTGCTGTGTTTTCAAGCGCTTCAATGTGCTGCTCTGCAAGGTTTGGAGACAGCGCGTGCGTTCACGGAGATCAAGAGCAGCCGCCGCAGGGGAGGGATACCATGGTAAATAGGTTACCTATTTACCATGGTATCTCTCCCCTGGGTGCGTTGTGTTTTGGTGAGCATTAATGCAGGAAAGCAGCGGGCGGGATGGCGAGCTTGTCCTGCTGCTCCAACACAAGCTACCTTAAGAGCCGGTACGATGCGGGCAATGGGTGAAGTTCGTCAGGAGTACTGCATAAAAAAACGAGTGTGTTGTCGTGGCAGTTGGTGATCAAAGAAATAAAACAAAATAAAATCAATAAATAATAATGTCATAGACTTAAAGTCATACCTTTGAAGTCATAATGCATTGCAAGTGTTATTAGGGAATGTTGTGCTGTGTTTTCAAGCGCTTCAATGTGCTGCTCTGCAAGGTTTGGAGACAGCGCGTGCGTTCACGGAGATCAAGAGCAGCCGCCGCAGGGGAGGGATACCATGGTAAATAGGTTACCTATTTACCATGGTATCTCTCCCCTGGGTGCGTTGTGTTTTGGTGAGCATTAATGCAGGAAAGCAGCGGGCGGGATGGCGAGCTTGTCCTGCTGCTCCAACACAAGCTACCTTAAGTGCCGGTACGATGCGGGCAATGGGTGAAGTTCGTCAGGAGTACTGCATAAAAAAAACGAGTGTGTTGTCGTGGCAGTTGGTGATCAAAGAAATAAAACAAAATAAAATCAATAAATAATAATGTCATAGACTTAAAGTCATACCTTTGAAGTCATAATGCATTGCAAGTGTTATTAGGGAATGTTGTGCTGTGTTTTCAAGCGCTTCAATGTGCTGCTCTGCAAGGTTTGGAGACAGCGGGTGCGTTCACGGAGATCAAGAGCAGCCGCCGCAGGGGAGGGTATCTCTCCCCTGGGTGCGTTGTGTTTTGGTGAGCATTAATGCAGGAAAGCAGCGGGCGGGATGGCGAGCTTGTCCTGCTGCTCCAACACAAGCTACCTTAAGAGCAGGTACGATGCGGGCAATGGGTGAAGTTCGTCAGGAGTACTGCATAAAAAAACGAGTGTGTTGTCGTGGCAGTTGGTGATCAAAGAAATAAAACAAAATAAAATCAATAAATAATAATGTCATAGACTTAAAGTCATACCTTTGAAGTCATAATGCATTGCAAGTGTTATTAGGGAATGTTGTGCTGTGTTTTCAAGCGCTTCAATGTGCTGCTCTGCAAGGTTTGGAGACAGCGCGTGCGTTCACGGAGATCAAGAGCAGCCGCCGCAGGGGAGGGATACCATGGTAAATAGGTTACCTATTTACCATGGTATCTCTCCCCTGGGTGCGTTGTGTTTTGGTGAGCATTAATGCAGGAAAGCAGCGGGCGGGATGGCGAGCTTGTCCTGCTGCTCCAACACAAGCTACCTTAAGAGCCGGTACGATGCGGGCAATGGGTGAAGTTCGTCAGGAGTACTGCATAAAAAAACGAGTGTGTTGTCGTGGCAGTTGGTGATCAAAGAAATAAAACAAAATAAAATCAATAAATAATAATGTCATAGACTTAAAGTCATACCTTTGAAGTCATAATGCATTGCAAGTGTTATTAGGGAATGTTGTGCTGTGTTTTCAAGCGCTTCAATGTGCTGCTCTGCAAGGTTTGGAGACAGCGCGTGCGTTCACGGAGATCAAGAGCAGCCGCCGCAGGGGAGGGATACCATGGTAAATAGGTTACCTATTTACCATGGTATCTCTCCCCTGGGTGCGTTGTGTTTTGGTGAGCATTAATGCAGGAAAGCAGCGGGCGGGATGGCGAGCTTGTCCTGCTGCTCCAACACAAGCTACCTTCAGAGCCGGTACGATGCGGGCAATGGGTGAAGTTCGTCAGGAGTACTGCATAAAAAAACGAGTGTGTTGTCGTGGCAGTTGGTGATCAAAGAAATAAAACAAAATAAAATCAATAAATAATAATGTCATAGACTTAAAGTCATACCTTTGAAGTCATAATGCATTGCAAGTGTTATTAGGGAATGTTGTGCTGTGTTTTCAAGCGCTTCAATGTGCTGCTCTGCAAGGTTTGGAGACAGCGCGTGCGTTCACGGAGATCAAGAGCAGCCGGAGATCAAGAGCAGCCGCCGCAGGGGAGGGATACCATGGTAAATAGGTTACCTATTTACCATGGTATCTCTCCCCTGGGTGCGTTGTGTTTTGGTGAGCATTAATGCAGGAAAGCAGCGGGCGGGATGGCGAGCTTGTCCTGCTGCTCCAACACAAGCTACCTTAAGAGCCGGTACGATGCGGGCAATGGGTGATGTTCGTCAGGAGTACTGCATAAAAAAAACGAGTGTGTTGTCGTGGCAGTTGGTGATCAAAGAAATAAAACAAAATAAAATCAATAAATAATAATGTCATAGACTTAAAGTCATACCTTTGAAGTCATAATGCATTGCAAGTGTTATTAGGGAATGTTGTGCTGTGTTTTCAAGCGCTTCAATGTGCTGCTCTGCAAGGTTTGGAGACAGCGCGTGCGTTCACGGAGATCAAGAGCAGCCGCCGCAGGGGAGGGATACCATGGTAAATAGGTTACCTATTTACCATGGTATCTCTCCCCTGGGTGCGTTGTGTTTTGGTGAGCATTAATGCAGGAAAGCAGCGGGCGGGATGGCGAGCTTGTCCTGCTGCTCCAACACAAGCTACCTTAAGAGCCGGTACGATGCGGGCAATGGGTGATGTTCGTCAGGAGTACTGCATAAAAAAAACGAGTGTGTTGTCGTGGCAGTTGGTGATCAAAGAAATAAAACAAAATAAAATCAATAAATAATAATGTCATAGACTTAAAGTCATACCTTTGAAGTCATAATGCATTGCAAGTGTTATTAGGGAATGTTGTGCTGTGTTTTCAAGCGCTTCAATGTGCTGCTCTGCAAGGTTTGGAGACAGCGCGTGCGTTCACGGAGATCAAGAGCAGCCGCCGCAGGGGAGGGATACCATGGTAAATAGGTTACCTATTTACCATGGTATCTCTCCCCTGGGTGCGTTGTGTTTTGGTGAGCATTAATGCAGGAAAGCAGCGGGCGGGATGGCGAGCTTGTCCTGCTGCTCCAACACAAGCTACCTTAAGAGCCGGTACGATGCGGGCAATGGGTGAAGTTCGTCAGGAGTACTGCATAAAAAAACGAGTGTGTTGTCGTGGCAGTTGGTGATCAAAGAAATAAAACAAAATAAAATCAATAAATAATAATGTCATAGACTTAAAGTCATACCTTTGAAGTCATAATGCATTGCAAGTGTTATTAGGGAATGTTGTGCTGTGTTTTCAAGCGCTTCAATGTGCTGCTCTGCAAGGTTTGGAGACAGCGCGTGCGTTCACGGAGATCAAGAGCAGCCGCCGCAGGGGAGGGATACCATGGTAAATAGGTTACCTATTTACCATGGTATCTCTCCCCTGGGTGCGTTGTGTTTTGGTGAGCATTAATGCAGGAAAGCAGCGGGCGGGATGGCGAGCTTGTCCTGCTGCTCCAACACAAGCTACCTTAAGAGCCGGTACGATGCGGGCAATGGGTGAAGTTCGTCAGGAGTACTGCATAAAAAAACGAGTGTGTTGTCGTGGCAGTTGGTGATCAAAGAAATAAAACAAAATAAAATCAATAAATAATAATGTCATAGACTTAAAGTCATACCTTTGAAGTCATAATGCATTGCAAGTGTTATTAGGGAATGTTGTGCTGTGTTTTCAAGCGCTTCAATGTGCTGCTCTGCAAGGTTTGGAGACAGCGCGTGCGTTCACGGAGATCAAGAGCAGCCGCCGCAGGGGAGGGATACCATGGTAAATAGGTTACCTATTTACCATGGTATCTCTCCCCTGGGTGCATTGTGTTTTGGTGAGCATTAATGCAGGAAAGCAGCGGGCGGGATGGCGAGCTTGTCCTGCTGCTCCAACACAAGCTACCTTCAGAGCCGGTACGATGCGGGCAATGGGTGAAGTTCGTCAGGAGTACTGCATAAAAAAACGAGTGTGTTGTCGTGGCAGTTGGTGATCAAAGAAATAAAACAAAATAAAATCAATAAATAATAATGTCATAGACTTAAAGTCATACCTTTGAAGTCATAATGCATTGCAAGTGTTATTAGGGAATGTTGTGCTGTGTTTTCAAGCGCTTCAATGTGCTGCTCTGCAAGGTTTGGAGACAGCGCGTGCGTTCACGGAGATCAAGAGCAGCCGCCGCAGGGGAGGGATACCATGGTAAATAGGTTACCTATTTACCATGGTATCTCTCCCCTGGGTGCGTTGTGTTTTGGTGAGCATTAATGCAGGAAAGCAGCGGGCGGGATGGCGAGCTTGTCCTGCTGCTCCAACACAAGCTACCTTCAGAGCCGGTACGATGCGGGCAATGGGTGAAGTTCGTCAGGAGTACTGCATAAAAAAACGAGTGTGTTGTCGTGGCAGTTGGTGATCAAAGAAATAAAACAAAATAAAATCAATAAATAATAATGTCATAGACTTAAAGTCATACCTTTGAAGTCATAATGCATTGCAAGTGTTATTAGGGAATGTTGTGCTGTGTTTTCAAGCGCTTCAATGTGCTGCTCTGCAAGGTTTGGAGACAGCGCGTGCGTTCACGGAGATCAAGAGCAGCCGCCGCAGGGGAGGGATACCATGGTAAATAGGTTACCTATTTACCATGGTATCTCTCCCCTGGGTGCGTTGTGTTTTGGTGAGCATTAATGCAGGAAAGCAGCGGGCGGGATGGCGAGCTTGTCCTGCTGCTCCAACACAAGCTACCTTCAGAGCCGGTACGATGCGGGCAATGGGTGAAGTTCGTCAGGAGTACTGCATAAAAAAACGAGTGTGTTGTCGTGGCAGTTGGTGATCAAAGAAATAAAACAAAATAAAATCAATAAATAATAATGTCATAGACTTAAAGTCATACCTTTGAAGTCATAATGCATTGCAAGTGTTATTAGGGAATGTTGTGCTGTGTTTTCAAGCGCTTCAATGTGCTGCTCTGCAAGGTTTGGAGACAGCGCGTGCGTTCACGTAGATCAAGAGCAGCCGCCGCAGGGGAGGGATACCATGGTAAATAGGTTACCTATTTACCATGGTATCTCTCCCCTGGGTGCGTTGTGTTTTGGTGAGCATTAATGCAGGAAAGCAGCGGGCGGGATGGCGAGCTTGTCCTGCTGCTCCAACACAAGCTACCTTCAGAGCCGGTACGATGCGGGCAATGGGTGAAGTTCGTCAGGAGTACTGCATAAAAAAACGAGTGTGTTGTCGTGGCAGTTGGTGATCAAAGAAATAAAACAAAATAAAATCAATAAATAATAATGTCATAGACTTAAAGTCATACCTTTGAAGTCATAATGCATTGCAAGTGTTATTAGGGAATGTTGTGCTGTGTTTTCAAGCGCTTCAATGTGCTGCTCTGCAAGGTTTGGAGACAGCGCGTGCGTTCACGGAGATCAAGAGCAGCCGCCGCAGGGGAGGGATACCATGGTAAATAGGTTACCTATTTACCATGGTATCTCTCCCCTGGGTGCGTTGTGTTTTGGTGAGCATTAATGCAGGAAAGCAGCGGGCGGGATGGCGAGCTTGTCCTGCTGCTCCAACACAAGCTACCTTAAGAGCCGGTACGATGCGGGCAATGGGTGAAGTTCGTCAGGAGTACTGCATAAAAAAACGAGTGTGTTGTCGTGGCAGTTGGTGATCAAAGAAATAAAACAAAATAAAATCAATAAATAATAATGTCATAGACTTAAAGTCATACCTTTGAAGTCATAATGCATTGCAAGTGTTATTAGGGAATGTTGTGCTGTGTTTTCAAGCGCTTCAATGTGCTGCTCTGCAAGGTTTGGAGACAGCGCGTGCGTTCACGGAGATCAAGAGCAGCCGCCGCAGGGGAGGGATACCATGGTAAATAGGTTACCTATTTACCATGGTATCTCTCCCCTGGGTGCGTTGTGTTTTGGTGAGCATTAATGCAGGAAAGCAGCGGGCGGGATGGCGAGCTTGTCCTGCTGCTCCAACACAAGCTACCTTCAGAGCCGGTACGATGCGGGCAATGGGTGAAGTTCGTCAGGAGTACTACATAAAAAAACGAGTGTGTTGTCGTGGCAGTTGGTGATCAAAGAAATAAAACAAAATAAAATCAATAAATAATAATGTCATAGACTTAAAGTCATACCTTTGAAGTCATAATCCATTGCAAGTGTTATTAGGGAATGTTGTGCTGTGTTTTCAAGCGCTTCAATGTGCTGCTCTGCAAGGTTTGGAGACAGCGGGTGCGTTCACGGAGATCAAGAGCAGCCGGAGATCAAGAGCAGCCGCCGCAGGGGAGGGATACCATGGTAAATAGGTTACCTATTTACCATGGTATCTCTCCCCTGGGTGCGTTGTGTTTTGGTGAGCATTAATGCAGGAAAGCAGCGGGCGGGATGGCGAGCTTGTCCTGCTGCTCCAACACAAGCTACCTTCAGAGCCGGTACGATGCGGGCAATGGGTGAAGTTCGTCAGGAGTAGTGCATAAAAAAACGAGTGTGTTGTCGTGGCAGTTGGTGATCAAAGAAATAAAACAAAATAAAATCAATAAATAATAATGTCATAGACTTAAAGTCATACCTTTGAAGTCATAATGCATTGCAAGTGTTATTAGGGAATGTTGTGCTGTGTTTTCAAGCGCTTCAATGTGCTGCTCTGCAAGGTTTGGAGACAGCGCGTGCGTTCACAGAGATCAAGAGCAGCCGCCGCAGGGGAGGGATACCATGGTAAATAGGTTACCTATTTACCATGGTATCTCTCCCCTGGGTGCGTTGTGTTTTGGTGAGCATTAATGCAGGAAAGCAGCGGGCGGGATGGCGAGCTTGTCCTGCTGCTCCAACACAAGCTACCTTAAGAGCCGGTACGATGCGGGCAATGGGTGAAGTTCGTCAGGAGTACTGCATAAAAAAACGAGTGTGTTGTCGTGGCAGTTGGTGATCAAAGAAATAAAACAAAATAAAATCAATAAATAATAATGTCATAGACTTAAAGTCATACCTTTGAAGTCATAATGCATTGCAAGTGTTATTAGGGAATGTTGTGCTGTGTTTTCAAGCGCTTCAATGTGCTGCTCTGCAAGGTTTGGAGACAGCGCGTGCGTTCACGGAGATCAAGAGCAGCCGCCGCAGGGGAGGGATACCATGGTAAATAGGTTACCTATTTACCATGGTATCTCTCCCCTGGGTGCGTTGTGTTTTGGTGAGCATTAATGCAGGAAAGCAGCGGGCGGGATGGCGAGCTTGTCCTGCTGCTCCAACACAAGCTACCTTAAGAGCCGGTACGATGCGGGCAATGGGTGAAGTTCGTCAGGAGTACTGCATAAAAAAACGAGTGTGTTGTCGTGGCAGTTGGTGATCAAAGAAATAAAACAAAATAAAATCAATAAATAATAATGTCATAGACTTAAAGTCATACCTTTGAAGTCATAATGCATTGCAAGTGTTATTAGGGAATGTTGTGCTGTGTTTTCAAGCGCTTCAATGTGCTGCTCTGCAAGGTTTGGAGACAGCGCGTGCGTTCACGGAGATCAAGAGCAGCCGCCGCAGGGGAGGGATACCATGGTAAATAGGTTACCTATTTACCATGGTATCTCTCCCCTGGGTGCGTTGTGTTTTGGTGAGCATTAATGCAGGAAAGCAGCGGGCGGGATGGCGAGCTTGTCCTGCTGCTCCAACACAAGCTACCTTAAGAGCCGGTACGATGCGGGCAATGGGTGAAGTTCGTCAGGAGTACTGCATAAAAAAAAACGGGTGTGTTGTCGTGGCAGTTGGTGATCAAAGAAATAAAACAAAATAAAATCAATAAATAATAATGTCATAGACTTAAAGTCATACCTTTGAAGTCATAATGCATTGCAAGTGTTATTAGGGAATGTTGTGCTGTGTTTTCAAGCGCTTCAATGTGCTGCTCTGCAAGGTTTGGAGACAGCGCGTGCGTTCACGGAGATCAAGAGCAGCCGCCGCAGGGGAGGGATACCATGGTAAATAGGTTACCTATTTAGACTAAATAGGTTACCTATTTACCATGGTATCTCTCCCCTGGGTGCGTTATGTTTTGGTGAGCATTAATGCAGGAAAGCAGCGGGCGGGATGGCGAGCTTGTCCTGCTGCTCCAACACAAGCTACCTTCAGAGCCGGTAAGATGCGGGCAATGGGTGAAGTTCGTCAGGAGTACTGCATAAAAAAACGAGTGTGTTGTCGTGGCAGTTGGTGATCAAAGAAATAAAACAAAATAAAATCAATAAATAATAATGTCATAGACTTAAAGTCATACCTTTGAAGTCATAATGCATTGCAAGTGTTATTAGGGAATGTTGTGCTGTGTTTTCAAGCGCTTCAATGTGCTGCTCTGCAAGGTTTGGAGACAGCGCGTGCGTTCACGGAGATCAAGAGCAGCCGCCGCAGGGGAGGGATACCATGGTAAATAGGTTACCTATTTACCATGGTATCTCTCCCCTGGGTGCGTTGTGTTTTGGTGAGCATTAATGCAGGAAAGCAGCGGGCGGGATGGCGAGCTTGTCCTGCTGCTCCAACACAAGCTACCTTAAGAGCCGGTACGATGCGAGCAATGGGTGAAGTTCGTCAGGAGTACTGCATAAAAAAACGAGTGTGTTGTCGAGGCAGTTGGTGATCAAAGAAATAAAACAAAATAAAATCAATAAATAATAATGTCATAGACTTAAAGTCATACCTTTGAAGTCATAATGCATTGCAAGTGTTATTAGGGAATGTTGTGCTGTGTTTTCAAGCGCTTCAATGTGCTGCTCTGCAAGGTTTGGAGACAGCGCGTGCGTTCACGGAGATCAAGAGCAGCCGCCGCAGGGGAGGGATACCATGGTAAATATGTTACCTATTTACCATGGTATCTCTCCCCTGGGTGCGTTGTGTTTTGGTGAGCATTAATGCAGGAAAGCAGCGGGCGGGATGGCGAGCTTGTCCTGCTGCTCCAACACAAGCTACCTTAAGAGCCGGTACGATGCGGGCAATGGGTGAAGTTCGTCAGGAGTACTGCATAAAAAAACGAGTGTGTTGTCGTGGCAGTTGGTGATCAAAGAAATAAAACAAAATAAAATCAATAAATAATAATGTCATAGACTTAAAGTCATACCTTTGAAGTCATAATGCATTGCAAGTGTTATTAGGGAATGTTGTGCTGTGTTTTCAAGCGCTTCAATGTGCTGCTCTGCAAGGTTTGGAGACAGTGCGTGCGTTCACGGAGATCAAGAGCAGCCGCCGCAGGGGAGGGATACCATGGTAAATAGGTTACCTATTTACCATGGTATCTCTCCCCTGGGTGCGTTGTGTTTTGGTGAGCATTAATGCAGGAAAGCAGCGGGCGGGATGGCGAGCTTGTCCTGCTGCTCCAACACAAGCTACCTTAAGAGCCGGTACGATGCGGGCAATGGGTGAAGTTCGAGACAGCGCGTGCGCGGAGACAGCGCGTGCGTTCACGGAGATCAAGAGCAGCCACCGCAGGGGAGGGATACCATGGTAAATAGGTTACCTATTTACCATGGTATCTCTCCCCTGGGTGCGTTGTGTTTTGGTGAGCATTAATGCAGGAAAGCAGCGGGCGGGATGGCGAGCTTGTCCTGCTGCTCCAACACAAGCTACCTTCAGAGCCGGTACGATGCAGGCAATGGGTGAAGTTCGTCAGGAGTACTGCATAAAAAAACGAGTGTGTTGTCGTGGCAGTTGGTGATCAAAGAAATAAAACAAAATAAAATCAATAAATAATAATGTCATAGACTTAAAGTCATACCTTTGAAGTCATAATGCATTGCAAGTGTTATTAGGGAATGTTGTGCTGTGTTTTCAAGCGCTTCAATGTGCTGCTCTGCAAGGTTTGGAGACAGCGCGTGCGTTCACGGAGATCAAGAGCAGCCGCCGCAGGGGAGGGATACCATGGTAAATAGGTTACCTATTTACCATGGTATCTCTCCCCTGGGTGCGTTGTGTTTTGGTGAGCATTAATGCAGGAAAGCAGCGGGCGGGATGGCGAGCTTGTCCTGCTGCTCCAACACAAGCTACCTTAAGAGCCGGTACGATGCGGGCAATGGGTGAAGTTCGTCAGGAGTACTGCATAAAAAAACGAGTGTGTTGTCGTGGCAGTTGGTGATCAAAGAAATAAAACAAAATAAAATCAATAAATAATAATGTCATAGACTTAAAGTCATACCTTTGAAGTCATAATGCATTGCAAGTGTTATTAGGGAATGTTGTGCTGTGTTTTCAAGCGCTTCAATGTGCTGCTCTGCAAGGTTTGGAGACAGCGCGTGCGTTCACGGAGATCAAGAGCAGCCGCCGCAGGGGAGGGATACCATGGTAAATAGGTTACCTATTTACCATGGTATCTCTCCCCTGGGTGCGTTGTGTTTTGGTGAGCATTAATGCAGGAAAGCAGCGGGCGGGATGGCGAGCTTGTCCTGCTGCTCCAACACAAGCTACCTTAAGAGCCGGTACGATGCGGGCAATGGGTGAAGTTCGTCAGGAGTACTGCATAAAAAAAACGAGTGTGTTGTCGTGGCAGTTGGTGATCAAAGAAATAAAACAAAATAAAATCAATAAATAATAATGTCATAGACTTAAAGTCATACCTTTGAAGTCATAATGCATTGCAAGTGTTATTAGGGAATGTTGTGCTGTGTTTTCAAGCGCTTCAATGTGCTGCTCTGCAAGGTTTGGAGACAGCGCGTGCGTTCACGGAGATCAAGAGCAGCCGCCGCAGGGGAGGGATACCATGGTAAATAGGTTACCTATTTACCATGGTATCTCTCCCCTGGGTGCGTTGTGTTTTGGTGAGCATTAATGCAGGAAAGCAGCGGGCGGGATGGCGAGCTTGTCCTGCTGCTCCAACACAAGCTACCTTAAGAGCCGGTACGATGCGGGCAATGGGTGAAGTTCGTCAGGAGTACTGCATAAAAAAACGAGTGTGTTGTCGTGGCAGTTGGTGATCAAAGAAATAAAACAAAATAAAATCAATAAATAATAATGTCATAGACTTAAAGTCATACCTTTGAAGTCATAATGCATTGCAAGTGTTATTAGGGAATGTTGTGCTGTGTTTTCAAGCGCTTCAATGTGCTGCTCTGCAAGGTTTGGAGACAGCGCGTGCGTTCACGGAGATCAAGAGCAGCCGCCGCAGGGGAGGGATACCATGGTAAATAGGTTACCTATTTACCATGGTATCTCTCCCCTGGGTGCGTTGTGTTTTGGTGAGCATTAATGCAGGAAAGCAGCGGGCGGGATGGCGAGCTTGTCCTGCTGCTCCAACACAAGCTACCTTAAGAGCCGGTACGATGCGGGCAATGGGTGAAGTTCGTCAGGAGTACTGCATAAAAAAACGAGTGTGTTGTCGTGGCAGTTGGTGATCAAATAAATAAAACAAAATAAAATCAATAAATAATAATGTCATAGACTTAAAGTCATACCTTTGAAGTCATAATGCATTGCAAGTGTTATTAGGGAATGTTGTGCTGTGTTTTCAAGCGCTTCAATGTGCTGCTCTGCAAGGTTTGGAGACAGCGGGTGCGTTCACGGAGATCAAGAGCAGCCGGAGATCAAGAGCAGCCGCCGCAGGGGAGGGATACCATGGTAAATAGGTTACCTATTTACCATGGTATCTCTCCCCTGGGTGCGTTGTGTTTTGGTGAGCATTAATGCAGGAAAGCAGCGGGCGGGATGGCGAGCTTGTCCTGCTGCTCCAACACAAGCTACCTTCAGAGCCGGTACGATGCGGGCAATGGGTGAAGTTCGTCAGGAGTACTGCATAAAAAAACGAGTGTGTTGTCGTGGCAGTTGGTGATCAAAGAAATAAAACAAAATAAAATCAATAAATAATAATGTCATAGACTTAAAGTCATACCTTTGAAGTCATAATGCATTGCAAGTGTTATTAGGGAATGTTGTGCTGTGTTTTCAAGCGCTTCAATGTGCTGCTCTGCAAGGTTTGGAGACAGCGCGTGCGTTCACGGAGATCAAGAGCAGCCGCCGCAGGGGAGGGATACCATGGTAAATAGGTTACCTATTTACCATGGTATCTCTCCCCTGGGTGCGTTGTGTTTTGGTGAGCATTAATGCAGGAAAGCAGCGGGCGGGATGGCGAGCTTGTCCTGCTGCTCCAACACAAGCTACCTTAAGAGCCGGTACGATGCGGGCAATGGGTGAAGTTCGTCAGGAGTACTGCATAAAAAAAACGAGTGTGTTGTCGTGGCAGTTGGTGATCAAAGAAATAAAACAAAATAAAATCAATAAATAATAATGTCATAGACTTAAAGTCATACCTTTGAAGTCATAATGCATTGCAAGTGTTATTAGGGAATGTTGTGCTGTGTTTTCAAGCGCTTCAATGTGCTGCTCTGCAAGGTTTGGAGACAGCGCGTGCGTTCACGGAGATCAAGAGCAGCCGCCGCAGGGGAGGGATACCATGGTAAATAGATTACCTATTTACCATGGTATCTCTCCCCTGGGTGCGTTGTGTTTTGGTGAGCATTAATGCAGGAAAGCAGCGGGCGGGATGGCGAGCTTGTCCTGCTGCTCCAACACAAGCTACCTTAAGAGCCGGTACGATGCGGGCAATGGGTGAAGTTCGTCAGGAGTACTGCATAAAAAAACGAGTGTGTTGTCGTGGCAGTTGGTGATCAAAGAAATAAAACAAAATAAAATCAATAAATAATAATGTCATAGACTTAAAGTCATACCTTTGAAGTCATAATGCATTGCAAGTGTTATTAGGGAATGTTGTGCTGTGTTTTCAAGCGCTTCAATGTGCTGCTCTGCAAGGTTTGGAGACAGTGCGTGCGTTCACGGAGATCAAGAGCAGCCGCCGCAGGGGAGGGATACCATGGTAAATAGGTTACCTATTTACCATGGTATCTCTCCCCTGGGTGCGTTGTGTTTTGGTGAGCATTAATGCAGGAAAGCAGCGGGCGGGATGGCGAGCTTGTCCTGCTGCTCCAACACAAGCTACCTTAAGAGCCGGTACGATGCGGGCAATGGGTGAAGTTCGAGACAGCGCGTGCGCGGAGACAGCGCGTGCGTTCACGGAGATCAAGAGCAGCCACCGCAGGGGAGGGATACCATGGTAAATAGGTTACCTATTTACCATGGTATCTCTCCCCTGGGTGCGTTGTGTTTTGGTGAGCATTAATGCAGGAAAGCAGCGGGCGGGATGGCGAGCTTGTCCTGCTGCTCCAACACAAGCTACCTTAAGAGCCGGTACGATGCGGGCAATGGGTGAAGTTCGTCAGGAGTACTGCATAAAAAAACGAGTGTGTTGTCGTGGCAGTTGGTGATCAAATAAATAAAACAAAATAAAATCAATAAATAATAATGTCATAGACTTAAAGTCATACCTTTGAAGTCATAATGCATTGCAAGTGTTATTAGGGAATGTTGTGCTGTGTTTTCAAGCGCTTCAATGTGCTGCTCTGCAAGGTTTGGAGACAGCGGGTGCGTTCACGGAGATCAAGAGCAGCCGGAGATCAAGAGCAGCCGCCGCAGGGGAGGGATACCATGGTAAATAGGTTACCTATTTACCATGGTATCTCTCCCCTGGGTGCGTTGTGTTTTGGTGAGCATTAATGCAGGAAAGCAGCGGGCGGGATGGCGAGCTTGTCCTGCTGCTCCAACACAAGCTACCTTCAGAGCCGGTACGATGCGGGCAATGGGTGAAGTTCGTCAGGAGTACTGCATAAAAAAACGAGTGTGTTGTCGTGGCAGTTGGTGATCAAAGAAATAAAACAAAATAAAATCAATAAATAATAATGTCATAGACTTAAAGTCATACCTTTGAAGTCATAATGCATTGCAAGTGTTATTAGGGAATGTTGTGCTGTGTTTTCAAGCGCTTCAATGTGCTGCTCTGCAAGGTTTGGAGACAGCGCGTGCGTTCACGGAGATCAAGAGCAGCCGCCGCAGGGGAGGGATACCATGGTAAATAGGTTACCTATTTACCATGGTATCTCTCCCCTGGGTGCGTTGTGTTTTGGTGAGCATTAATGCAGGAAAGCAGCGGGCGGGATGGCGAGCTTGTCCTGCTGCTCCAACACAAGCTACCTTAAGAGCCGGTACGATGCGGGCAATGGGTGAAGTTCGTCAGGAGTACTGCATAAAAAAAACGAGTGTGTTGTCGTGGCAGTTGGTGATCAAAGAAATAAAACAAAATAAAATCAATAAATAATAATGTCATAGACTTAAAGTCATACCTTTGAAGTCATAATGCATTGCAAGTGTTATTAGGGAATGTTGTGCTGTGTTTTCAAGCGCTTCAATGTGCTGCTCTGCAAGGTTTGGAGACAGCGCGTGCGTTCACGGAGATCAAGAGCAGCCGCCGCAGGGGAGGGATACCATGGTAAATAGGTTACCTATTTACCATGGTATCTCTCCCCTGGGTGCGTTGTGTTTTGGTGAGCATTAATGCAGGAAAGCAGCGGGCGGGATGGCGAGCTTGTCCTGCTGCTCCAACACAAGCTACCTTAAGAGCCGGTACGATGCGGGCAATGGGTGAAGTTCGTCAGGAGTACTGCATAAAAAAACGAGTGTGTTGTCGTGGCAGTTGGTGATCAAAGAAATAAAACAAAATAAAATCAATAAATAATAATGTCATAGACTTAAAGTCATACCTTTGAAGTCATAATGCATTGCAAGTGTTATTAGGGAATGTTGTGCTGTGTTTTCAAGCGCTTCAATGTGCTGCTCTGCAAGGTTTGGAGACAGCGCGTGCGTTCACGGAGATCAAGAGCAGCCGCCGCAGGGGAGGGATACCATGGTAAATAGGTTACCTATTTACCATGGTATCTCTCCCCTGGGTGCGTTGTGTTTTGGTGAGCATTAATGCAGGAAAGCAGCGAGCGGGATGGCGAGCTTGTCCTGCTGCTCCAACACAAGCTACCTTAAGAGCCGGTACGATGCGGGCAATGGGTGAAGTTCGTCAGGAGTACTGCATAAAAAAAACGAGTGTGTTGTCGTGGCAGTTGGTGATCAAAGAAATAAAACAAAATAAAATCAATAAATAATAATGTCATAGACTTAAAGTCATACCTTTGAAGTCATAATGCATTGCAAGTGTTATTAGGGAATGTTGTGCTGTGTTTTCAAGCGCTTCAATGTGCTGCTCTGCAAGGTTTGGAGACAGCGCGTGCGTTCACGGAGATCAAGAGCAGCCGCCGCAGGGGAGGGATACCATGGTAAATAGGTTACCTATTTACCATGGTATCTCTCCCCTGGGTGCGTTGTGTTTTGGTGAGCATTAATGCAGGAAAGCAGCGGGCGGGATGGCGAGCTTGTCCTGCTGCTCCAACACAAGCTACCTTAAGAGCCGGTACGATGCGGGCAATGGGTGAAGTTCGTCAGGAGTACTGCATAAAAAAACGAGTGTGTTGTCGTGGCAGTTGGTGATCAAAGAAATAAAACAAAATAAAATCAATAAATAATAATGTCATAGACTTAAAGTCATACCTTTGAAGTCATAATGCATTGCAAGTGTTATTAGGGAATGTTGTGCTGTGTTTTCAAGCGCTTCAATGTGCTGCTCTGCAAGGTTTGGAGACAGCGCGTGCGTTCACGGAGATCAAGAGCAGCCGCCGCAGGGGAGGGATACCATGGTAAATAGGTTACCTATTTACCATGGTATCTCTCCCCTGGGTGCGTTGTGTTTTGGTGAGCATTAATGCAGGAAAGCAGCGGGCGGGATGGCGAGCTTGTCCTGCTGCTCCAACACAAGCTACCTTAAGAGCCGGTACGATGCGGGCAATGGGTGAAGTTCGTCAGGAGTACTGCATAAAAAAACGAGTGTGTTGTCGTGGCAGTTGGTGATCAAATAAATAAAACAAAATAAAATCAATAAATAATAATGTCATAGACTTAAAGTCATACCTTTGAAGTCATAATGCATTGCAAGTGTTATTAGGGAATGTTGTGCTGTGTTTTCAAGCGCTTCAATGTGCTGCTCTGCAAGGTTTGGAGACAGCGGGTGCGTTCACGGAGATCAAGAGCAGCCGGAGATCAAGAGCAGCCGCCGCAGGGGAGGGATACCATGGTAAATAGGTTACCTATTTACCATGGTATCTCTCCCCTGGGTGCGTTGTGTTTTGGTGAGCATTAATGCAGGAAAGCAGCGGGCGGGATGGCGAGCTTGTCCTGCTGCTCCAACACAAGCTACCTTCAGAGCCGGTACGATGCGGGCAATGGGTGAAGTTCGTCAGGAGTACTGCATAAAAAAACGAGTGTGTTGTCGTGGCAGTTGGTGATCAAAGAAATAAAACAAAATAAAATCAATAAATAATAATGTCATAGACTTAAAGTCATACCTTTGAAGTCATAATGCATTGCAAGTGTTATTAGGGAATGTTGTGCTGTGTTTTCAAGCGCTTCAATGTGCTGCTCTGCAAGGTTTGGAGACAGCGCGTGCGTTCACGGAGATCAAGAGCAGCCGCCGCAGGGGAGGGATACCATGGTAAATAGGTTACCTATTTACCATGGTATCTCTCCCCTGGGTGCGTTGTGTTTTGGTGAGCATTAATGCAGGAAAGCAGCGGGCGGGATGGCGAGCTTGTCCTGCTGCTCCAACACAAGCTACCTTAAGAGCCGGTACGATGCGGGCAATGGGTGAAGTTCGTCAGGAGTACTGCATAAAAAAAACGAGTGTGTTGTCGTGGCAGTTGGTGATCAAAGAAATAAAACAAAATAAAATCAATAAATAATAATGTCATAGACTTAAAGTCATACCTTTGAAGTCATAATGCATTGCAAGTGTTATTAGGGAATGTTGTGCTGTGTTTTCAAGCGCTTCAATGTGCTGCTCTGCAAGGTTTGGAGACAGCGCGTGCGTTCACTGAGATCAAGAGCAGCCGCCGCAGGGGAGGGATACCATGGTAAATAGGTTACCTATTTACCATGGTATCTCTCCCCTGGGTGCGTTGTGTTTTGGTGAGCATTAATGCAGGAAAGCAGCGGGCGGGATGGCGAGCTTGTCCTGCTGCTCCAACACAAGCTACCTTAAGAGCCGGTACGATGCGGGCAATGGGTGAAGTTCGTCAGGAGTACTGCATAAAAAAACGAGTGTGTTGTCGTGGCAGTTGGTGATCAAAGAAATAAAACAAAATAAAATCAATAAATAATAATGTCATAGACTTAAAGTCATACCTTTGAAGTCATAATGCATTGCAAGTGTTATTAGGGAATGTTGTGCTGTGTTTTCAAGCGCTTCAATGTGCTGCTCTGCAAGGTTTGGAGACAGCGCGTGCGTTCACGGAGATCAAGAGCAGCCGCCGCAGGGGAGGGATACCATGGTAAATAGGTTACCTATTTACCATGGTATCTCTCCCCTGGGTGCGTTGTGTTTTGGTGAGCATTAATGCAGGAAAGCAGCGGGCGGGATGGCGAGCTTGTCCTGCTGCTCCAACACAAGCTACCTTAAGAGCCGGTACGATGCGGGCAATGGGTGAAGTTCGTCAGGAGTACTGCATAAAAAAAACGAGTGTGTTGTCGTGGCAGTTGGTGATCAAAGAAATAAAACAAAATAAAATCAATAAATAATAATGTCATAGACTTAAAGTCATACCTTTGAAGTCATAATGCATTGCAAGTGTTATTAGGGAATGTTGTGCTGTGTTTTCAAGCGCTTCAATGTGCTGCTCTGCAAGGTTTGGAGACAGCGCGTGCGTTCACGGAGATCAAGAGCAGCCGCCGCAGGGGAGGGATACCATGGTAAATAGGTTACCTATTTACCATGGTATCTCTCCCCTGGGTGCGTTGTGTTTTGGTGAGCATTAATGCAGGAAAGCAGCGGGCGGGATGGCGAGCTTGTCCTGCTGCTCCAACACAAGCTACCTTAAGAGCCGGTACGATGCGGGCAATGGGTGAAGTTCGTCAGGAGTACTGCATAAAAAAACGAGTGTGTTGTCGTGGCAGTTGGTGATCAAAGAAATAAAACAAAATAAAATCAATAAATAATAATGTCATAGACTTAAAGTCATACCTTTGAAGTCATAATGCATTGCAAGTGTTATTAGGGAATGTTGTGCTGTGTTTTCAAGCGCTTCAATATGCTGCTCTGCAAGGTTTGGAGACAGCGCGTGCGTTCACGGAGATCAAGAGCAGCCGCCGCAGGGGAGGGATACCATGGTAAATAGGTTACCTATTTACCATGGTATCTCTCCCCTGGGTGCGTTGTGTTTTGGTGAGCATTAATGCAGGAAAGCAGCGGGCGGGATGGCGAGCTTGTCCTGCTGCTCCAACACAAGCTACCTTAAGAGCCGGTACGATGCGGGCAATGGGTGAAGTTCGTCAGGAGTACTGCATAAAAAAACGAGTGTGTTGTCGTGGCAGTTGGTGATCAAAGAAATAAAACAAAATAAAATCAATAAATAATAATGTCATAGACTTAAAGTCATACCTTTGAAGTCATAATGCATTGCAAGTGTTATTAGGGAATGTTGTGCTGTGTTTTCAAGCGCTTCAATGTGCTGCTTTGCAAGGTTTGGAGACAGCGCGTGCGTTCACGGAGATCAAGAGCAGCCGCCGCAGGGGAGGGATACCATGGTAAATAGGTTACCTATTTACCATGGTATCTCTCCCCTGGGTGCGTTGTGTTTTGGTGAGCATTAATGCAGGAAAGCAGCGGGCGGGATGGCGAGCTTGTCCTGCTGCTCCAACACAAGCTACCTTAAGAGCCGGTACGATGCGGGCAATGGGTGAAGTTCGTCAGGAGTACTGCATAAAAAAACGAGTGTGTTGTCGTGGCAGTTGGTGATCAAAGAAATAAAACAAAATAAAATCAATAAATAATAATGTCATAGACTTAAAGTCATACCTTTGAAGTCATAATCCATTGCAAGTGTTATTAGGGAATGTTGTGCTGTGTTTTCAAGCGCTTCAATGTGCTGCTCTGCAAGGTTTGGAGACAGCGCGTGCGTTCACGGAGATCAAGAGCAGCCGCCACAGGGGAGGGATACCATGGTAAATAGGTTACCTATTTACCATGGTATCTCTCCCCTTGGTGCGTTGTGTTTTGGTGAGCATTAATGCAGGAAAGCAGCGGGCGGGATGGCGAGCTTGTCCTGCTGCTCCAACACAAGCTACCTTAAGAGCCGGTACGATGCGGGCAATGGGTGAAGTTCGTCAGGAGTACTGCATAAAAAAACGAGTGTGTTGTCGTGGCAGTTGGTGATCAAAGAAATAAAACAAAATAAAATCAATAAATAATAATGTCATAGACTTAAAGTCATACCTTTGAAGTCATAATGCATTGCAAGTGTTATTAGGGAATGTTGTGCTGTGTTTTCAAGCGCTTCAATGTGCTGCTCTGCAAGGTTTGGAGACAGCGCGTGCGTTCACGGAGATCAAGAGCAGCCGCCGCAGGGGAGGGATACCATGGTAAATAGGTTACCTATTTACCATGGTATCTCTCCCCTGGGTGCGTTGTGTTTTGGTGAGCATTAATGCAGGAAAGCAGCGGGCGGGATGGCGAGCTTGTCCTGCTGCTCCAACACAAGCTACCTTAAGAGCCGGTACGATGCGGGCAATGGGTGAAGTTCGTCATGAGTACTGCATAAAAAAACGAGTGTGTTGTCGTGGCAGTTGGTGATCAAAGAAATAAAACAAAATAAAATCAATAAATAATAATGTCATAGACTTAAAGTCATACCTTTGAAGTCATAATGCATTGCAAGTGTTATTAGGGAATGTTGTGCTGTGTTTTCAAGCGCTTCAATGTGCTGCTCTGCAAGGTTTGGAGACAGCGCGTGCGTTCACGGAGATCAAGAGCAGCCGCCGCAGGGGAGGGATACCATGGTAAATAGGTTACCTAATTACCATGGTATCTCTCCCCTGGGTGCGTTGTGTTTTGGTGAGCATTAATGCAGGAAAGCAGAGGGCGGGATGGCAAGCTTGTCCTGCTGCTCCAACACAAGCTACCTTAAGAGCCGGTACGATGCGGGCAATGGGTGAAGTTCGTCAGGAGTACTGCATAAAAAAACGAGTGTGTTGTCGTGGCAGTTGGTGATCAAAGAAATAAAACAAAATAAAATCAATAAATAATAATGTCATAGACTTAAAGTCATACCTTTGAAATCATAATGCATTGCAAGTGTTATTAGGGAATGTTGTGCTGTGTTTTCAAGCGCTTCAATGTGCTGCTCTGCAAGGTTTGGAGACAGCGCGTGCGTTCACGGAGATCAAGAGCAGCCGCCGCAGGGGAGGGATACCATGGTAAATAGGTTACCTATTTACCATGGTATCTCTCCCCTGGGTGCGTTGTGTTTTGGTGAGCATTAATGCAGGAAAGCAGCGGGCGGGATGGCGAGCTTGTCCTGCTGCTCCAACACAAGCTACCTTAAGAGCCGGTACGATGCGGGCAATGGGTGAAGTTCGTCAGGAGTACTGCATAAAAAAACGAGTGTGTTGTCGTGGCAGTTGGTGATCAAAGAAATAAAACAAAATAAAATCAATAAATAATAATGTCATAGACTTAAAGTCATACCTTTGAAGTCATAATCCATTGCAAGTGTTATTAGGGAATGTTGTGCTGTGTTTTCAAGCGCTTCAATGTGCTGCTCTGCAAGGTTTGGAGACAGCGCGTGCGTTCACGGAGATCAAGAGCAGCCGCCGCAGGGGAGGGATACCATGGTAAATAGGTTACCTATTTACCATGGTATCTCTCCCCTTGGTGCGTTGTGTTTTGGTGAGCATTAATGCAGGAAAGCAGCGGGCGGGATGGCGAGCTTGTCCTGCTGCTCCAACACAAGCTACCTTAAGAGCCGGTACGATGCGGGCAATGGGTGAAGTTCGTCAGGAGTACTGCATAAAAAAACGAGTGTGTTGTCGTGGCAGTTGGTGATCAAAGAAATAAAACAAAATAAAATCAATAAATAATAATGTCATAGATTTAAAGTCATACCTTTGAAGTCATAATGCATTGCAAGTGTTATTAGGGAATGTTGTGCTGTGTTTTCAAGCGCTTCAATGTGCTGCTCTGCAAGGTTTGGAGACAGCGCGTGCGTTCACGGAGATCAAGAGCAGCCGCCGCAGGGGAGGGATACCATGGTAAATAGGTTACCTATTTACCATGGTATCTCTCCCCTGGGTGCGTTGTGTTTTGGTGAGCATTAATGCAGGAAAGCAGAGGGCGGGATGGCGAGCTTGTCCTGCTGCTCCAACACAAGCTACCTTAAGAGCCGGTACGATGCGGGCAATGGGTGAAGTTCGTCAGGAGTACTGCATAAAAAAACGAGTGTGTTGTCGTGGCAGTTGGTGATCAAAGAAATAAAACAAAATAAAATCAATAAATAATAATGTCATAGACTTAAAGTCATACCTTTGAAGTCATAATGCATTGCAAGTGTTATTAGGGAATGTTGTGCTGTGTTTTCAAGCGCTTCAATGTGCTGCTCTGCAAGGTTTGGAGACAGCGCGTGCGTTCACGGAGATCAAGAGCAGCCGCCGCAGGGGAGGGATACCATGGTAAATAGGTTACCTATTTACCATGGTATCTCTCCCCTGGGTGCGTTGTGTTTTGGTGAGCATTAATGCAGGAAAGCAGCGGGCGGGATGGCGAGCTTGTCCTGCTGCTCCAACACAAGCTACCTTCAGAGCCGGTACGATGCGGGCAATGGGTGAAGTTCGTCAGGAGTACTGCATAAAAAAACGAGTGTGTTGTCGTGGCAGTTGGTGATCAAAGAAATAAAACAAAATAAAATCAATAAATAATAATGTCATAGACTTAAAGTCATACCTTTGAAGTCATAATGCATTGCAAGTGTTATTAGGGAATGTTGTGCTGTGTTTTCAAGCGCTTCAATGTGCTGCTCTGCAAGGTTTGGAGACAGCGCGTGCGTTCACGGAGATCAAGAGCAGCCGCCGCAGGGGAGGGATACCATGGTAAATAGGTTACCTATTTACCATGGTATCTCTCCCCTGGGTGCGTTGTGTTTTGGTGAGCATTAATGCAGGAAAGCAGCGGGCGGGATGGCGAGCTTGTCCTGCTGCTCCAACACAAGCTACCTTCAGAGCCGGTACGATGCGGGCAATGGGTGAAGTTCGTCAGGAGTACTGCATAAAAAAACGAGTGTGTTGTCGTGGCAGTTGGTGATCAAAGAAATAAAACAAAATAAAATCAATAAATAATAATGTCATAGACTTAAAGTCATACCTTTGAAGTCATAATCCATTGCAAGTGTTATTAGGGAATGTTGTGCTGTGTTTTCAAGCGCTTCAATGTGCTGCTCTGCAAGGTTTGGAGACAGCGCGTGCGTTCACGGAGATCAAGAGCAGCCGCCGCAGGGGAGGGATACCATAGTAAATAGGTTACCTATTTACCATGGTATCTCTCCACTGGGTGCGTTGTGTTTTGGTGAGCATTAATGCAGGAAAGCAGCGGGCGGGATGGCGAGCTTGTCCTGCTGCTCCAACACAAGCTACCTTCAGAGCCGGTACGATGCGGGCAATGGGTGAAGTTCGTCAGGAGTACTGCATAAAAAAACGAGTGTGTTGTCGTGGCAGTTGGTGATCAAAGAAATAAAACAAAATAAAATCAATAAATAATAATGTCATAGACTTAAAGTCATACCTTTGAAGTCATAATGCATTGCAAGTGTTATTAGGGAATGTTGTGCTGTGTTTTCAAGCGCTTCAATGTGCTGCTCTGCAAGGTTTGGAGACAGCGGGTGCGTTCACGGAGATCAAGAGCAGCCAGAGATCAAGAGCAGCCGCCGCAGGGGAGGGATACCATGGTAAATAGGTAACCTATTTACCATGGTATCTCTCCCCTGGGTGCGTTGTGTTTTGGTGAGCATTAATGCAGGAAAGCAGCGGGCGGGATGGCGAGCTTGTCCTGCTGCTCCAACACAAGCTACCTTAAGAGCCGGTACGATGCGGGCAATGGGTGAAGTTCGTCAGGAGTACTGCATAAAAAAACGAGTGTGTTGTCGTGGCAGTTGGTGATCAAAGAAATAAAACAAAATAAAATCAATAAATAATAATTTCATAGACTTAAAGTCATACCTTTGAAGTCATAATGCATTGCAAGTGTTATTAGGGAATGTTGTGCTGTGTTTTCAAGCGCTTCAATGTGCTGCTCTGCAAGGTTTGGAGACAGCGGGTGCGTTCACGGAGATCAAGAGCAGCCAGAGATCAAGAGCAGCCGCCGCAGGGGAGGGATACCATGGTAAATAGGTTACCTATTTACCATGGTATCTCTCCCCTGGGTGCGTTGTGTTTTGGTGAGCATTAATGCAGGAAAGCAGCGGGCGGGATGGCGAGCTTGTCCTGCTGCTCCAACACAAGCTACCTTAAGAGCCGGTACGATGCGGGCAATGGGTGAAGTTCGTCAGGAGTACTGCATAAAAAAACGAGTGTGTTGTCGTGGCAGTTGGTGATCAAAGAAATAAAACAAAATAAAATCAATAAATAATAATGTCATAGACTTAAAGTCATACCTTTGAAGTCATAATGCATTGCAAGTGTTATTAGGGAATGTTGTGCTGTGTTTTCAAGCGCTTCAATGTGCTGCTCTGCAAGGTTTGGAGACAGCGGGTGCGTTCACGGAGATCAAGAGAAGCCGGAGATCAAGAGCAGCCGCCGCAGGGGAGGGATACCATGGTAAATAGGTTACCTATTTACCATGGTATCTCTCCCCTGGGTGCATTGTGTTTTGGTGAGCATTAATGCAGGAAAGCAGCGGGCGGGATGGCGAGCTTGTCCTGCTGCTCCAACACAAGCTACCTTAAGAGCCGGTACGATGCGGGCAATGGGTGAAGTTCGTCATGAGTACTGCATAAAAAAACGAGTGTGTTGTCGTGGCAGTTGGTGATCAAAGAAATAAAACAAAATAAAATCAATAAATAATAATGTCATAGACTTAAAGTCATACCTTTGAAGTCATAATGCATTGCAAGTGTTATTAGGGAATGTTGTGCTGTGTTTTCAAGCGCTTCAATGTGCTGCTCTGCAAGGTTTGGAGACAGCGGGTGCGTTCACGGAGATCAAGAGCAGCCGCCGCAGGGGAGGGATACCATGGTAAGGTTACCTATTTACCATGGTATCTCTCCCCTGGGTGCGTTGTGTTTTGGTGAGCAATAATGCAGGAAAGCAGCGGGCGGGATGGCGAGCTTGTCCTGCTGCTCCAACACAAGCTACCTTAAGAGCCGGTACGATGCGGGCAATGGGTGAAGTTCGTCATGAGTACTGCATATAAAAACGAGTGTGTTGTCGTGGCAGTTGGTGATCAAAGAAATAAAACAAAATAAAATCAATAAATAATAATGTCATAGACTTAAAGTCATACCTTTGAAGTCATAATGCATTGCAAGTGTTATTAGGGAATGTTGTGCTGTGTTTTCAAGCGCTTCAATGTGCTGCTCTGCAAGGTTTGGAGACAGCGGGTGCGTTCACGGAGATCAAGAGCAGCCGCCGCAGGGGAGGGATACCATGGTAAGGTTACCTATTTACCATGGTATCTCTCCCCTGGGTGCGTTGTGTTTTGGTGAGCAATAATGCAGGAAAGCAGCGGGCGGGATGGCGAGCTTGTCCTGCTGCTCCAACACAAGCTACCTTAAGAGCCGGTACGATGCGGGCAATGGGTGAAGTTCGTCATGAGTACTGCATAAAAAAACGACTGTGTTGTCGTGGCAGTTGGTGATCAAAGAAATAAAACAAAATAAAATCAATAAATAATAATGTCATAGACTTAAAGTCATACCTTTGAAGTCATAATGCATTGCAAGTGTTATTAGGGACTGTTGTGCTGTGTTTTCAAGCGCTTCAATGTGCTGCACTGCAAGGTTTGGAGACAGCGCGTGCGTTCACGGAGATCAAGAGCAGCCGGAGATCAAGAGCAGCCGCCGCAGGGGAGGGATACCATGGTAAATAGGTTACCTATTTACCATGGTATCTCTCCCCTGGGTGCGTTGTGTTTTGGTGAGCATTAATGCAGGAAAGCAGCGGGCGGGATGGCGAGCTTGTCCTGCTGCTCCAACACAAGCTACCTTAAGAGCCGGTACGATGCGGGCAATGGGTGAAGTTCGTCAGGAGTACTGCATAAAAAAACGAGTGTGTTGTCGTGGCAGTTGGTGATCAAAGAAATAAAACAAAATAAAATCAATAAATAATAATGTCATAGACTTAAAGTCATACCTTTGAAGTCATAATGCATTGCAAGTGTTATTAGGGAATGTTGTGCTGTGTTTTCAAGCGCTTCAATGTGCTGCTCTGCAAGGTTTGGAGACAGCGGGTGCGTTCACGGAGATCAAGAGCAGCCAGAGATCAAGAGCAGCCGCCGCAGGGGAGGGATACCATGGTAAATAGGTTACCTATTTACCATGGTATCTCTCCCCTGGGTGCATTGTGTTTTGGTGAGCATTAATGCAGGAAAGCAGCGGGCGGGATGGCGAGCTTGTCCTGCTGCTCCAACACAAGCTACCTTAAGAGCCGGTACGATGCGGGCAATGGGTGAAGTTCGTCAGGAGTACTGCATAAAAAAACGAGTGTGTTGTCGTGGCAGTTGGTGATCAAAGAAATAAAACAAAATAAAATCAATAAATAATAATGTCATAGACTTAAAGTCATACCTTTGAAGTCATAATGCATTGCAAGTGTTATTAGGGAATGTTGTGCTGTGTTTTCAAGCGCTTCAATGTGCTGCACTGCAAGGTTTGGAGACAGCGCGTGCGTTCACGGAGATCAAGAGCAGCCGGAGATCAAGAGCAGCCGCCGCAGGGGAGGAATACCATGGTAAATAGGTTACCTATTTACCATGGTATCTCTCCCCTGGGTGCGTTGTGTTTTGGTGAGCATTAATGCAGGAAAGCAGCGGGCGGGATGGCGAGCTTGTCCTGCTGCTCCAACACAAGCTACCTTAAGAGCCGGTACGATGCGGGCAATGGGTGAAGTTCGTCAGGAGTACTGCATAAAAAAACGAGTGTGTTGTCGTGGCAGTTGGTGATCAAAGAAATAAAACAAAATAAAATCAATAAATAATAATGTCATAGACTTAAAGTCATACCTTTGAAGTCATAATGCATTGCAAGTGTTATTAGGGAATGTTGTGCTGTGTTTTCAAGCGCTTCAATGTGCTGCTCTGCAAGGTTTGGAGACAGCGGGTGCGTTCACGGAGATCAAGAGCAGCCAGAGATCAAGAGCAGCCGCCGCAGGGGAGGGATACCATGGTAAATAGGTTACCTATTTACCATGGTATCTCTCCCCTGGGTGCGTTGTGTTTTGGTGAGCATTAATGCAGGAAAGCAGCGGGCGGGATGGCGAGCTTGTCCTGCTGCTCCAACACAAGCTACCTTAAGAGCCGGTACGATGCGGGCAATGGGTGAAGTTCGTCAGGAGTACTGCATAAAAAAACGAGTGTGTTGTCGTGGCAGTTGGTGATCAAAGAAATAAAACAAAATAAATTCAATAAATAATAATGTCATAGACTTAAAGTCATACCTTTGAAGTCATAATGCATTGCAAGTGTTATTAGGGAATGTTGTGCTGTGTTTTCAAGCGCTTCAATGTGCTGCTCTGCAAGGTTTGGAGACAGCGCGTGCGTTCACGGAGATCAAGAGCAGCCGCCGCAGGGGAGGGATACCATGGTAAATAGGTTACCTATTTACCATGGTATCTCTCCCCTGGGTGCGTTGTGTTTTGGTGAGCATTAATGCAGGAAAGCAGCGGGCGGGATGGCGAGCTTGTCCTGCTGCTCCAACACAAGCTACCTTAAGAGCCGGTACGATGCGGGCAATGGGTGAAGTTCGTCAGGAGTACTGCATAAAAAAACGAGTGTGTTGTCGTGGCAGTTGGTGATTAAAGAAATAAAACAAAATAAAATCAATAAATAATAATGTCATAGACTTAAAGTCATACCTTTGAAGTCATAATGCATTGCAAGTGTTATTAGGGAATGTTGTGCTGTGTTTTCAAGCGCTTCAATGTGCTGCTCTGCAAGGTTTGGAGACAGCGGGTGCGTTCACGGAGATCAAGAGCAGCCGGAGATCAAGAGCAGCCGCCGCAGGGGAGGGATACCATGGTAAATAGGTTACCTATTTACCATGGTATCTCTCCCCTGGGTGCGTTGTGTTTTGGTGAGCATTAATGCAGGAAAGCAGCGGGCGGGATGGCGAGCTTGTCCTGCTGCTCCAACACAAGCTACCTTAAGAGCCGGTACGATGCGGGCAATGGGTGAAGTTCGTCAGGAGTACTGCATAAAAAAACGAGTGTGTTGTCGTGGCAGTTGGTGATCAAAGAAATAAAACAAAATAAAATCAATAAATAATAATGTCATAGACTTAAAGTCATACCTTTGAAGTCATAATGCATTGCAAGTGTTATTAGTGAATGTTGTGCTGTGTTTTCAAGCGCTTCAATGTGCTGCTCTGCAAGGTTTGGAGACAGCGGGTGCGTTCACGGAGATCAAGAGCAGCCGCCGCAGGGGAGGGATACCATGGTAAATAGGTTACCTATTTACCATGGTATCTCTCCCCTGGGTGCGTTGTGTTTTGGTGAGCATTAATGCAGGAAAGCAGCGGGCGGGATGGCGAGCTTGTCCTGCTGCTCCAACACAAGCTACCTTAAGAGCCGGTACGATGCGGGCAATGGGTGAAGTTCGTCAGGAGTACTGCATATAAAAACGAGTGTGTTGTCGTGGCAGTTGGTGATCAAAGAAATAAAACAAAATAAAATCAATAAATAATAATGTCATAGACTTAAAGTCATACCTTTGAAGTCATAATGCATTGCAAGTGTTATTAGGGAATGTTGTGCTGTGTTTTCAAGCGCTTCAATGTGCTGCTCTGCAAGGTTTGGAGACAGCGGGTGCGTTCACGGAGATCAAGAGCAGCCAGAGATCAAGAGCAGCCGCCGCAGGGGAGGGATACCATGGTAAATAGGTTACCTATTTACCATGGTATCTCTCCCCTGGGTGCGTTGTGTTTTGGTGAGCATTAATGCAGGAAAGCAGCGGGCGGGATGGCGAGCTTGTCCTGCTGCTCCAACACAAGCTACCTTAAGAGCCGGTACGATGCGGGCAATGGGTGAAGTTCGTCAGGAGTACTGCATAAAAAAACGAGTGTGTTGTCGTGGCAGTTGGTGATCAAAGAAATAAAACAAAATAAAATCAATAAATAATAATGTCATAGACTTAAAGTCATACCTTTGAAGTCATAATGCATTGCAAGTGTTATTAGGGAATGTTGTGCTGTGTTTTCAAGCGCTTCAATGTGCTGCTCTGCAAGGTTTGGAGACAGCGGGTGCGTTCACGGAGATCAAGAGAAGCCGGAGATCAAGAGCAGCCGCCGCAGGGGAGGGATACCATGGTAAATAGGTTACCTATTTACCATGGTATCTCTCCCCTGGGTGCATTGTGTTTTGGTGAGCATTAATGCAGGAAAGCAGCGGGCGGGATGGCGAGCTTGTCCTGCTGCTCCAACACAAGCTACCTTAAGAGCCGGTACGATGCGGGCAATGGGTGAAGTTCGTCATGAGTACTGCATAAAAAAACGAGTGTGTTGTCGTGGCAGTTGGTGATCAAAGAAATAAAACAAAATAAAATCAATAAATAATAATGTCATAGACTTAAAGTCATACCTTTGAAGTCATAATGCATTGCAAGTGTTATTAGGGAATGTTGTGCTGTGTTTTCAAGCGCTTCAATGTGCTGCTCTGCAAGGTTTGGAGACAGCGGGTGCGTTCACGGAGATCAAGAGCAGCCGCCGCAGGGGAGGGATACCATGGTAAGGTTACCTATTTACCATGGTATCTCTCCCCTGGGTGCGTTGTGTTTTGGTGAGCAATAATGCAGGAAAGCAGCGGGCGGGATGGCGACTTTGTCCTGCTGCTCCAACACAAGCTACCTTAAGAGCCGGTACGATGCGGGCAATGGGTGAAGTTCGTCAGGAGTACTGCATAAAAAAACGAGTGTGTTGTCGTGGCAGTTGGTGATCAAAGAAATAAAACAAAATAAAATCAATAAATAATAATGTCATAGACTTAAAGTCATACCTTTGAAGTCATAATGCATTGCAAGTGTTATTAGGGAATGTTGTGCTGTGTTTTCAAGCGCTTCAATGTGCTGCACTGCAAGGTTTGGAGACAGCGCGTGCGTTCACGGAGATCAAGAGCAGCCGGAGATCAAGAGCAGCCGCCGCAGGGGAGGGATACCATGGTAAATAGGTTACCTATTTACCATGGTATCTCTCCCCTGGGTGCGTTGTGTTTTGGTGAGCATTAATGCAGGAAAGCAGCGGGCGGGATGGCGAGCTTGTCCTGCTGCTCCAACACAAGCTACCTTAAGAGCCGGTACGATGCGGGCAATGGGTGAAGTTCGTCAGGAGTACTGCATAAAAAAACGAGTGTGTTGTCGTGGCAGTTGGTGATCAAAGAAATAAAACAAAATAAAATCAATAAATAATAATGTCATAGACTTAAAGTCATACCTTTGAAGTCATAATGCATTGCAAGTGTTATTAGGGAATGTTGTGCTGTGTTTTCAAGCGCTTCAATGTGCTGCTCTGCAAGGTTTGGAGACAGCGGGTGCGTTCACGGAGATCAAGAGCAGCCGCCGCAGGGGAGGGATACCATGGTAAGGTTACCTATTTACCATGGTATCTCTCCCCTGGGTGCGTTGTATTTTGGTGAGCAATAATGCAGGAAAGCAGCGGGCGGGATGGCGAGCTTGTCCTGCTGCTCCAACACAAGCTACCTTAAGATCCGGTACGATGCGGGCAATGAGTGAAGTTCGTCAGGAGTACTGCATAAAAAAAAACGAGTGTGTTGTCGTGGCAGTTGGTGATCAAAGAAATAAAACAAAATAAAATCAATAAATAATAATGTCATAGACTTAAAGTCATACCTTTGAAGTCATAATGCATTGCAAGTGTTATTAGGGAATGTTGTGCTGTGTTTTCAAGCGCTTCAATGTGCTGCTCTGCAAGGTTTGGAGACAGCGGGTGCGTTCACGGAGATCAAGAGCAGCCGGAGATCAAGAGCAGCCGCCGCAGGGGAGGGATACCATGGTAAATAGGTTACCTATTTACCATGGTATCTCTCCCCTGGGTGCGTTGTGTTTTGGTGAGCATTAATGCAGGAAAGCAGCGGGCGGGATGGCGAGCTTGTCCTGCTGCTCCAACACAAGCTACCTTAAGAGCCGGTACGATGCGGGCAATGGGTGAAGTTCGTCAGGAGTACTGCATAAAAAAACGAGTGTGTTGTCGTGGCAGTTGGTGATCAAAGAAATAAAACAAAATAAAATCAATAAATAATAATGTCATAGACTTAAAGTCATACCTTTGAAGTCATAATGCATTGCAAGTGTTATTAGGGAATGTTGTGCTGTGTTTTCAAGCGCTTCAATGTGCTGCACTGCAAGGTTTGGAGACAGCGCGTGCGTTCACGGAGATCAAGAGCAGCCGGAGATCAAGAGCAGCCGCCGCAGGGGAGGGATACCATGGTAAATAGGTTACCTATTTACCATGGTATCTCTCCCCTGGGTGCGTTGTGTTTTGGTGAGCATTAATGCAGGAAAGCAGCGGGCGGGATGGCGAGCTTGTCCTGCTGCTCCAACACAAGCTACCTTAAGAGCCGGTACGATGCGGGCAATGGGTGAAGTTCGTCAGGAGTACTGCATAAAAAAACGAGTGTGTTGTCGTGGCAGTTGGTGATCAAAGAAATAAAACAAAATAAAATCAATAAATAATAATGTCATAGACTTAAAGTCATACCTTTGAAGTCATAATGCATTGCAAGTGTTATTAGGGAATGTTGTGCTGTGTTTTCAAGCGCTTCAATGTGCTGCTCTGCAAGGTTTGGAGACAGCGGGTGCGTTCACGGAGATCAAGAGCAGCCGCCGCAGGGGAGGGATACCATGGTAAGGTTACCTATTTACCATGGTATCTCTCCCCTGGGTGCGTTGTATTTTGGTGAGCAATAATGCAGGAAAGCAGCGGGCGGGATGGCGAGCTTGTCCTGCTGCTCCAACACAAGCTACCTTAAGATCCGGTACGATGCGGGCAATGAGTGAAGTTCGTCAGGAGTACTGCATAAAAAAAAACGAGTGTGTTGTCGTGGCAGTTGGTGATCAAAGAAATAAAACAAAATAAAATCAATAAATAATAATGTCATAGACTTAAAGTCATACCTTTGAAGTCATAATGCATTGCAAGTGTTATTAGGGAATGTTGTGCTGTGTTTTCAAGCGCTTCAATGTGCTGCTCTGCAAGGTTTGGAGACAGCGGGTGCGTTCACGGAGATCAAGAGCAGCCGGAGATCAAGAGCAGCCGCCGCAGGGGAGGGATACCATGGTAAATAGGTTACCTATTTACCATGGTATCTCTCCCCTGGGTGCGTTGTGTTTTGGTGAGCATTAATGCAGGAAAGCAGCGGGCGGGATGGCGAGCTTGTCCTGCTGCTCCAACACAAGCTACCTTAAGAGCCGGTACGATGCGGGCAATGGGTGAAGTTCGTCAGGAGTACTGCATAAAAAAACGAGTGTGTTGTCGTGGCAGTTGGTGATTAAAGAAATAAAACAAAATAAAATCAATAAATAATAATGTCATAGACTTAAAGTCATACCTTTGAAGTCATAATGCATTGCAAGTGTTATTAGGGAATGTTGTGCTGTGTTTTCAAGCGCTTCAATGTGCTGCTCTGCAAGGTTTGGAGACAGCGGGTGCGTTCACGGAGATCAAGAGAAGCCGGAGATCAAGAGCAGCCGCCGCAGGTGAGGGATACCATGGTAAATAGGTTACCTATTTACCATGGTATCTCTCCCCTGGGTGCATTGTGTTTTGGTGAGCATTAATGCAGGAAAGCAGCGGGCGGGATGGCGAGCTTGTCCTGCTGCTCCAACACAAGCTACCTTAAGAGCCGGTACGATGCGGGCAATGGGTGAAGTTCGTCATGAGTACTGCATAAAAAAACGAGTGTGTTGTCGTGGCAGTTGGTGATCAAAGAAATAAAACAAAATAAAATCAATAAATAATAATGTCATAGACTTAAAGTCATACCTTTGAAGTCATAATGCTTTGCAAGTGTTATTAGGGAATGTTGTGCTGTGTTTTCAAGCGCTTCAATGTGCTGCTCTGCAAGGTTTGGAGACAGCGGGTGCGTTCACGGAGATCAAGAGCAGCCGCCGCAGGGGAGGGATACCATGGTAAGGTTACCTATTTACCATGGTATCTCTCCCCTGGGTGCGTTGTGTTTTGGTGAGCAATAATGCAGGAAAGCAGCGGGCGGGATGGCGAGCTTGTCCTGCTGCTCCAACACAAGCTACCTTAAGAGCCGGTACGATGCGGGCAATGGGTGAAGTTCGTCAGGAGTACTGCATAAAAAAACGAGTGTGTTGTCGTGGCAGTTGGTGATCAAAGAAATAAAACAAAATAAAATCAATAAATAATAATGTCATAGACTTAAAGTCATACCTTTGAAGTCATAATGCATTGCAAGTGTTATTAGGGAATGTTGTGCTGTGTTTTCAAGCGCTTCAATGTGCTGCACTGCAAGGTTTGGAGACAGCGCGTGCGTTCACGGAGATCAAGAGCAGCCGGAGATCAAGAGCAGCCGCCGCAGGGGAGGGATACCATGGTAAATAGGTTACCTATTTACCATGGTATCTCTCCCCTGGGTGCGTTGTGTTTTGGTGAGCATTAATGCAGGAAAGCAGCGGGCGGGATGGCGAGCTTGTCCTGCTGCTCCAACACAAGCTACCTTAAGAGCCGGTACGATGCGGGCAATGGGTGAAGTTCGTCAGGAGTACTGCATAAAAAAACGAGTGTGTTGTCGTGGCAGTTGGTGATCAAAGAAATAAAACAAAATAAAATCAATAAATAATAATGTCATAGACTTAAAGTCATACCTTTGAAGTCATAATGCATTGCAAGTGTTATTAGGGAATGTTGTGCTGTGTTTTCAAGCGCTTCAATGTGCTGCTCTGCAAGGTTTGGAGACAGCGCGTGCGTTCACGGAGATCAAGAGCAGCCGCCGCAGGGGAGGGATACCATGGTAAATAGGTTACCTATTTACCATGGTATCTCTCCCCTGGGTGCGTTGTGTTTTGGTGAGCATTAATGCAGGAAAGCAGCGGGCGGGATGGCGAGCTTGTCCTGCTGCTCCAACACAAGCTACCTTAAGAGCCGGTACGATGCGGGCAATGGGTGAAGTTCGTCAGGAGTACTGCATAAAAAAACGAGTGTGTTGTCGTGGCAGTTGGTGATCAAAGAAATAAAACAAAATAAAATCAATAAATAATAATGTCATAGACTTAAAGTCATACCTTTGAAGTCATAATGCATTGCAAGTGTTATTAGGGAATGTTGTGCTGTGTTTTCAAGCGCTTCAATGTGCTGCACTGCAAGGTTTGGAGACAGCGCGTGCGTTCACGGAGATCAAGAGCAGCCGGAGATCAAGAGCAGCCGCCGCAGGGGAGGGATACCATGGTAAATAGGTTACCTATTTACCATGGTATCTCTCCCCTGGGTGCGTTGTGTTTTGGTGAGCATTAATGCAGGAAAGCAGCGGGCGGGATGGCGAGCTTGTCCTGCTGCTCCAACACAAGTTACCTTAAGAGCCGGTACGATGCGGGCAATGGGTGAAGTTCGTCAGGAGTACTGCATAAAAAAACGAGTGTGTTGTCGTGGCAGTTGGTGATCAAAGAAATAAAACAAAATAAAATCAATAAATAATAATGTCATAGACTTAAAGTCATACCTTTGAAGTCATAATGCATTGCAAGTGTTATTAGGGAATGTTGTGCTGTGTTTTCAAGCGCTTCAATGTGCTGCTCTGCAAGGTTTGGAGACAGCGGGTGCGTTCACGGAGATCAAGAGCAGCCGCCGCAGGGGAGGGATACCATGGTAAGGTTACCTATTTACCATGGTATCTCTCCCCTGGGTGCGTTGTGTTTTGGTGAGCAATAATGCAGGAAAGCAGCGGGCGGGATGGCGAGCTTGTCCTGCTGCTCCAACACAAGCTACCTTAAGAGCCGGTACGATGCGGGCAATGGGTGAAGTTCGTCAGGAGTACTGCATAAAAAAACGAGTGTGTTGTCGTGGCAGTTGGTGATCAAAGAAATAAAACAAAATAAAATCAATAAATAATAATGTCATAGACTTAAAGTCATACCTTTGAAGTCATAATGCATTGCAAGTGTTATTAGGGAATGTTGTGCTGTGTATTCAAGCGCTTCAATGTGCTGCTCTGCAAGGTTTGGAGACAGCGCGTGCGTTCACGGAGATCAAGAGCAGCCGGAGATCAAGAGCAGCCGCCGCAGGGGAGGGATACCATGGTAAATAGGTTACCTATTTACCATGGTATCTCTCCCCTGGGTGCGTTGTGTTTTGGTGAGCATTAATGCAGGAAAGCAGCGGGTGGGATGGCGAGCTTGTCCTGCTGCTCCAACACAAGCTACCTTAAGAGCCGGTACGATGCGGGCAATGGGTGAAGTTCGTCAGGAGTACTGCATAAAAAAACGAGTGTGTTGTCGTGGCAGTTGGTGATCAAAGAAATAAAACAAAATAAAATCAATAAATAATAATGTCATAGACTTAAAGTCATACCTTTGAAGTCATAATGCATTGCAAGTGTTATTAGGGAATGTTGTGCTGTGTTTTCAAGCGCTTCAATGTGCTGCTCTCAAGGTTTGGAGACAGCGGGTGCGTTCACGGAGATCAAGAGCAGCCGGAGATCAAGAGCAGCCGCCGCAGGGGAGGGATACCATGGTAAGGTTACCTATTTACCATGGTATCTCTCCCCTGGGTGCGTTGTGTTTTGGTGAGCATTAATGCAGGAAAGCAGCGGGCGGGATGGTGAGCTTGTCCTGCTGCTACAACACAAGCTATCTTAAGAGCCGGTACGATGCGGGCAATGGGTGAAGTTCGTCAGGAGTACTGCATAAAAAAACGAGTGTGTTGTCGTGGCAGTTGGTGATCAAAGAAATAAAACAAAATAAAATCAATAAATAATAATGTCATAGACTTAAAGTCATACCTTTGAAGTCATAATGCATTGCAAGTGTTATTAGGGAATGTTGTGCTGTGTTTTCAAGCGCTTCAATGTGCTGCTCTGCAAGGTTTGGAGACAGCGCGTGCGTTCACGGAGATCAAGAGCAGCCGCCGCAGGGGAGGGATACCATGGTAAATAGGTTACCTATTTACCATGGTATCTCTCCCCTGGGTGCGTTGTGTTTTGGTGAGCATTAATGCAGGAAAGCAGCGGGCGGGATGGCGAGCTTGTCCTGCTGCTCCAACACAAGCTACCTTAAGAGCCGGTACGATGCGGGCAATGGGTGAAGTTCGTCAGGAGTACTGCATAAAAAAACGAGTGTGTTGTCGTGGCAGTTGGTGATCAAAGAAATAAAACAAAATAAAATCAATAAATAATAATGTCATAGACTTAAAGTCATACCTTTGAAGTCATAATGCATTGCAAGTGTTATTAGGGAATGTTGTGCTGTGTTTTCAAGCGCTTCAATGTGCTGCTCTGCAAGGTTTGGAGACAGCGCGTGCGTTCACGGAGATCAAGAGCAGCCGCCGCAGGGGAGGGATACCATGGTAAATAGGTTACCTATTTACCATGGTATCTCTCCCCTGGGTGCGTTGTGTTTTGGTGAGCATTAATGCAGGAAAGCAGCGGGCGGGATGGCGAGCTTGTCCTGCTGCTCCAACACAAGCTACCTTAAGAGCCGGTACGATGCGGGCAATGGGTGAAGTTTGTCAGGAGTACTGCATAAAAAAACGAGTGTGTTGTCGTGGCAGTTGGTGATCAAAGAAATAAAACAAAATAAAATCAATAAATAATAATGTCATAGACTTAAAGTCATACCTTTGAAGTCATAATGCATTGCAAGTGTTATTAGGGAATGTTGTGCTGTGTTTTCAAGCGCTTCAATGTGCTGCTCTGCAAGGTTTGGAGACAGCGCGTGCGTTCACGGAGATCAAGAGCAGCCGCCGCAGGGGAGGGATACCATGGTAAATAGGTTACCTATTTACCATGGTATCTCTCCCCTGGGTGCGTTGTGTTTTGGTGAGCATTAATGCAGGAAAGCAGCGGGCGGGATGGCGAGCTTGTCCTGCTGCTCCAACACAAGCTACCTTCAGAGCCGGTACGATGCGGGCAATGGGTGAAGTTCGTCAGGAGTAGTGCATAAAAAAACGAGTGTGTTGTCGTGGCAGTTGGTGATCAAAGAAATAAAACAAAATAAAATCAATAAATAATAATGTCATAGACTTAAAGTCATACCTTTGAAGTCATAATGCATTGCAAGTGTTATTAGGGAATGTTGTGCTGTGTTTTCAAGCGCTTCAATGTGCTGCTCTGCAAGGTTTGGAGACAGCGCGTGCGTTCACAGAGATCAAGAGCAGCCGCCGCAGGGGAGGGATACCATGGTAAATAGGTTACCTATTTACCATGGTATCTCTCCCCTGGGTGCGTTGTGTTTTGGTGAGCATTAATGCAGGAAAGCAGCGGGCGGGATGGCGAGCTTGTCCTGCTGCTCCAACACAAGCTACCTTAAGAGCCGGTACGATGCGGGCAATGGGTGAAGTTCGTCAGGAGTACTGCATAAAAAAACGAGTGTGTTGTCGTGGCAGTTGGTGATCAAAGAAATAAAACAAAATAAAATCAATAAATAATAATGTCATAGACTTAAAGTCATACCTTTGAAGTCATAATGCATTGCAAGTGTTATTAGGGAATGTTGTGCTGTGTTTTCAAGCGCTTCAATGTGCTGCTCTGCAAGGTTTGGAGACAGCGCGTGCGTTCACGGAGATCAAGAGCAGCCGCCGCAGGGGAGGGATACCATGGTAAATAGGTTACCTATTTACCATGGTATCTCTCCCCTGGGTGCGTTGTGTTTTGGTGAGCATTAATGCAGGAAAGCAGCGGGCGGGATGGCGAGCTTGTCCTGCTGCTCCAACACAAGCTACCTTAAGAGCCGGTACGATGCGGGCAATGGGTGAAGTTCGTCAGGAGTACTGCATAAAAAAACGAGTGTGTTGTCGTGGCAGTTGGTGATCAAAGAAATAAAACAAAATAAAATCAATAAATAATAATGTCATAGACTTAAAGTCATACCTTTGAAGTCATAATGCATTGCAAGTGTTATTAGGGAATGTTGTGCTGTGTTTTCAAGCGCTTCAATGTGCTGCTCTGCAAGGTTTGGAGACAGCGCGTGCGTTCACGGAGATCAAGAGCAGCCGCCGCAGGGGAGGGATACCATGGTAAATAGGTTACCTATTTACCATGGTATCTCTCCCCTGGGTGCGTTGTGTTTTGGTGAGCATTAATGCAGGAAAGCAGCGGGCGGGATGGCGAGCTTGTCCTGCTGCTCCAACACAAGCTACCTTAAGAGCCGGTACGATGCGGGCAATGGGTGAAGTTCGTCAGGAGTACTGCATAAAAAAAAACGGGTGTGTTGTCGTGGCAGTTGGTGATCAAAGAAATAAAACAAAATAAAATCAATAAATAATAATGTCATAGACTTAAAGTCATACCTTTGAAGTCATAATGCATTGCAAGTGTTATTAGGGAATGTTGTGCTGTGTTTTCAAGCGCTTCAATGTGCTGCTCTGCAAGGTTTGGAGACAGCGCGTGCGTTCACGGAGATCAAGAGCAGCCGCCGCAGGGGAGGGATACCATGGTAAATAGGTTACCTATTTAGACTAAATAGGTTACCTATTTACCATGGTATCTCTCCCCTGGGTGCGTTATGTTTTGGTGAGCATTAATGCAGGAAAGCAGCGGGCGGGATGGCGAGCTTGTCCTGCTGCTCCAACACAAGCTACCTTCAGAGCCGGTAAGATGCGGGCAATGGGTGAAGTTCGTCAGGAGTACTGCATAAAAAAACGAGTGTGTTGTCGTGGCAGTTGGTGATCAAAGAAATAAAACAAAATAAAATCAATAAATAATAATGTCATAGACTTAAAGTCATACCTTTGAAGTCATAATGCATTGCAAGTGTTATTAGGGAATGTTGTGCTGTGTTTTCAAGCGCTTCAATGTGCTGCTCTGCAAGGTTTGGAGACAGCGCGTGCGTTCACGGAGATCAAGAGCAGCCGCCGCAGGGGAGGGATACCATGGTAAATAGGTTACCTATTTACCATGGTATCTCTCCCCTGGGTGCGTTGTGTTTTGGTGAGCATTAATGCAGGAAAGCAGCGGGCGGGATGGCGAGCTTGTCCTGCTGCTCCAACACAAGCTACCTTAAGAGCCGGTACGATGCGAGCAATGGGTGAAGTTCGTCAGGAGTACTGCATAAAAAAACGAGTGTGTTGTCGTGGCAGTTGGTGATCAAAGAAATAAAACAAAATAAAATCAATAAATAATAATGTCATAGACTTAAAGTCATACCTTTGAAGTCATAATGCATTGCAAGTGTTATTAGGGAATGTTGTGCTGTGTTTTCAAGCGCTTCAATGTGCTGCTCTGCAAGGTTTGGAGACAGCGCGTGCGTTCACGGAGATCAAGAGCAGCCGCCGCAGGGGAGGGATACCATGGTAAATATGTTACCTATTTACCATGGTATCTCTCCCCTGGGTGCGTTGTGTTTTGGTGAGCATTAATGCAGGAAAGCAGCGGGCGGGATGGCGAGCTTGTCCTGCTGCTCCAACACAAGCTACCTTAAGAGCCGGTACGATGCGGGCAATGGGTGAAGTTCGTCAGGAGTACTGCATAAAAAAACGAGTGTGTTGTCGTGGCAGTTGGTGATCAAAGAAATAAAACAAAATAAAATCAATAAATAATAATGTCATAGACTTAAAGTCATACCTTTGAAGTCATAATGCATTGCAAGTGTTATTAGGGAATGTTGTGCTGTGTTTTCAAGCGCTTCAATGTGCTGCTCTGCAAGGTTTGGAGACAGCGGGTGCGTTCACGGAGATCAAGAGCAGCCGCCGCAGGGGAGGGATACCATGGTAAATAGGTTACCTATTTACCATGGTATCTCTCCCCTGGGTGCGTTGTGTTTTGGTGAGCATTAATGCAGGAAAGCAGCGGGCGGGATGGCGAGCTTGTCCTGCTGCTCCAACACAAGCTACCTTAAGAGCCGGTACGATGCGGGCAATGGGTGAAGTTCGTCAGGAGTACTGCATAAAAAAAAACGGGTGTGTTGTCGTGGCAGTTGGTGATCAAAGAAATAAAACAAAATAAAATCAATAAATAATAATGTCATAGACTTAAAGTCATACCTTTGAAGTCATAATGCATTGCAAGTGTTATTAGGGAATGTTGTGCTGTGTTTTCAAGCGCTTCAATGTGCTGCTCTGCAAGGTTTGGAGACAGCGCGTGCGTTCACGGAGATCAAGAGCAGCCGCCGCAGGGGAGGGATACCATGGTAAATAGGTTACCTATTTAGACTAAATAGGTTACCTATTTACCATGGTATCTCTCCCCTGGGTGCGTTATGTTTTGGTGAGCATTAATGCAGGAAAGCAGCGGGCGGGATGGCGAGCTTGTCCTGCTGCTCCAACACAAGCTACCTTCAGAGCCGGTAAGATGCGGGCAATGGGTGAAGTTCGTCAGGAGTACTGCATAAAAAAACGAGTGTGTTGTCGTGGCAGTTGGTGATCAAAGAAATAAAACAAAATAAAATCAATAAATAATAATGTCATAGACTTAAAGTCATACCTTTGAAGTCATAATGCATTGCAAGTGTTATTAGGGAATGTTGTGCTGTGTTTTCAAGCGCTTCAATGTGCTGCTCTGCAAGGTTTGGAGACAGCGCGTGCGTTCACGGAGATCAAGAGCAGCCGCCGCAGGGGAGGGATACCATGGTAAATAGGTTACCTATTTACCATGGTATCTCTCCCCTGGGTGCGTTGTGTTTTGGTGAGCATTAATGCAGGAAAGCAGCGGGCGGGATGGCGAGCTTGTCCTGCTGCTCCAACACAAGCTACCTTAAGAGCCGGTACGATGCGAGCAATGGGTGAAGTTCGTCAGGAGTACTGCATAAAAAAACGAGTGTGTTGTCGTGGCAGTTGGTGATCAAAGAAATAAAACAAAATAAAATCAATAAATAATAATGTCATAGACTTAAAGTCATACCTTTGAAGTCATAATGCATTGCAAGTGTTATTAGGGAATGTTGTGCTGTGTTTTCAAGCGCTTCAATGTGCTGCTCTGCAAGGTTTGGAGACAGCGCGTGCGTTCACGGAGATCAAGAGCAGCCGCCGCAGGGGAGGGATACCATGGTAAATATGTTACCTATTTACCATGGTATCTCTCCCCTGGGTGCGTTGTGTTTTGGTGAGCATTAATGCAGGAAAGCAGCGGGCGGGATGGCGAGCTTGTCCTGCTGCTCCAACACAAGCTACCTTAAGAGCCGGTACGATGCGGGCAATGGGTGAAGTTCGTCAGGAGTACTGCATAAAAAAACGAGTGTGTTGTCGTGGCAGTTGGTGATCAAAGAAATAAAACAAAATAAAATCAATAAATAATAATGTCATAGACTTAAAGTCATACCTTTGAAGTCATAATGCATTGCAAGTGTTATTAGGGAATGTTGTGCTGTGTTTTCAAGCGCTTCAATGTGCTGCTCTGCAAGGTTTGGAGACAGCGGGTGCGTTCACGGAGATCAAGAGCAGCCGCCGCAGGGGAGGGATACCATGGTAAATAGGTTACCTATTTACCATGGTATCTCTCCCCTGGGTGCGTTGTGTTTTGGTGAGCATTAATGCAGGAAAGCAGCGGGCGGGATGGCGAGCTTGTCCTGCTGCTCCAACACAAGCTACCTTAAGAGCCGGTACGATGCTGGCAATGGGTGAAGTTCGTCAGGAGTACTGCATAAAAAAACGAGTGTGTTGTCGTGGCAGTTGGTGATCAAAGAAATAAAACAAAATAAAATCAATAAATAATAATGTCATAGACTTAAAGTCATACCTTTGAAGTCATAATGCATTGCAAGTGTTATTAGGGAATGTTGTGCTGTGTTTTCAAGCGCTTCAATGTGCTGCTCTGCAAGGTTTGGAGACAGTGCGTGCGTTCACGGAGATCAAGAGCAGCCGCCGCAGGGGAGGGATACCATGGTAAATAGGTTACCTATTTACCATGGTATCTCTCCCCTGGGTGCGTTGTGTTTTGGTGAGCATTAATGCAGGAAAGCAGCGGGCGGGATGGCGAGCTTGTCCTGCTGCTCCAACACAAGCTACCTTAAGAGCCGGTACGATGCGGGCAATGGGTGAAGTTCGAGACAGCGCGTGCGCGGAGACAGCGCGTGCGTTCACGGAGATCAAGAGCAGCCACCGCAGGGGAGGGATACCATTTACCATGGTATCTCTCCCCTGGGTGCGTTGTGTTTTGGTGAGCATTAATGCAGGAAAGCAGCGGGCGGGATGGCGAGCTTGTCCTGCTGCTCCAACACAAGCTACCTTAAGAGCCGGTACGATGCGGGCAATGGGTGAAGTTCGTCAGGAGTACTGCATAAAAAAACGAGTGTGTTGTCGTGGCAGTTGGTGATCAAATAAATAAAACAAAATAAAATCAATAAATAATAATGTCATAGACTTAAAGTCATACCTTTGAAGTCATAATGCATTGCAAGTGTTATTAGGGAATGTTGTGCTGTGTTTTCAAGCGCTTCAATGTGCTGCTCTGCAAGGTTTGGAGACAGCGGGTGCGTTCACGGAGATCAAGAGCAGCCGGAGATCAAGAGCAGCCGCCGCAGGGGAGGGATACCATGGTAAATAGGTTACCTATTTACCATGGTATCTCTCCCCTGGGTGCGTTGTGTTTTGGTGAGCATTAATGCAGGAAAGCAGCGGGCGGGATGGCGAGCTTGTCCTGCTGCTCCAACACAAGCTACCTTCAGAGCCGGTACGATGCGGGCAATGGGTGAAGTTCGTCAGGAGTACTGCATAAAAAAACGAGTGTGTTGTCGTGGCAGTTGGTGATCAAAGAAATAAAACAAAATAAAATCAATAAATAATAATGTCATAGACTTAAAGTCATACCTTTGAAGTCATAATGCATTGCAAGTGTTATTAGGGAATGTTGTGCTGTGTTTTCAAGCGCTTCAATGTGCTGCTCTGCAAGGTTTGGAGACAGCGCGTGCGTTCACGGAGATCAAGAGCAGCCGCCGCAGGGGAGGGATACCATGGTAAATAGGTTACCTATTTACCATGGTATCTCTCCCCTGGGTGCGTTGTGTTTTGGTGAGCATTAATGCAGGAAAGCAGCGGGCGGGATGGCGAGCTTGTCCTGCTGCTCCAACACAAGCTACCTTAAGAGCCGGTACGATGCGGGCAATGGGTGAAGTTCGTCAGGAGTACTGCATAAAAAAAACGAGTGTGTTGTCGTGGCAGTTGGTGATCAAAGAAATAAAACAAAATAAAATCAATAAATAATAATGTCATAGACTTAAAGTCATACCTTTGAAGTCATAATGCATTGCAAGTGTTATTAGGGAATGTTGTGCTGTGTTTTCAAGCGCTTCAATGTGCTGCTCTGCAAGGTTTGGAGACAGCGCGTGCGTTCACGGAGATCAAGAGCAGCCGCCGCAGGGGAGGGATACCATGGTAAATAGGTTACCTATTTACCATGGTATCTCTCCCCTGGGTGCGTTGTGTTTTGGTGAGCATTAATGCAGGAAAGCAGCGGGCGGGATGGCGAGCTTGTCCTGCTGCTCCAACACAAGCTACCTTAAGAGCCGGTACGATGCGGGCAATGGGTGAAGTTCGTCAGGAGTACTGCATAAAAAAACGAGTGTGTTGTCGTGGCAGTTGGTGATCAAAGAAATAAAACAAAATAAAATCAATAAATAATAATGTCATAGACTTAAAGTCATACCTTTGAAGTCATAATGCATTGCAAGTGTTATTAGGGAATGTTGTGCTGTGTTTTCAAGCGCTTCAATGTGCTGCTCTGCAAGGTTTGGAGACAGCGCGTGCGTTCACGGAGATCAAGAGCAGCCGCCGCAGGGGAGGGATACCATGGTAAATAGGTTACCTATTTACCATGGTATCTCTCCCCTGGGTGCGTTGTGTTTTGGTGAGCATTAATGCAGGAAAGCAGCGGGCGGGATGGCGAGCTTGTCCTGCTGCTCCAACACAAGCTACCTTAAGAGCCGGTACGATGCGGGCAATGGGTGAAGTTCGTCAGGAGTACTGCATAAAAAAACGAGTGTGTTGTCGTGGCAGTTGGTGATCAAAGAAATAAAACAAAATAAAATCAATAAATAATAATGTCATAGACTTAAAGTCATACCTTTGAAGTCATAATGCATTGCAAGTGTTATTAGGGAATGTTGTGCTGTGTTTTCAAGCGCTTCAATGTGCTGCTCTGCAAGGTTTGGAGACAGCGCGTGCGTTCACGGAGATCAAGAGCAGCCGCCGCAGGGGAGGGATACCATGGTAAATAGGTTACCTATTTACCATGGTATCTCTCCCCTGGGTGCGTTGTGTTTTGGTGAGCATTAATGCAGGAAAGCAGCGGGCGGGATGGCGAGCTTGTCCTGCTGCTCCAACACAAGCTACCTTAAGAGCCGGTACGATGCGGGCAATGGGTGAAGTTCGTCAGGAGTACTGCATAAAAAAAACGAGTGTGTTGTCGTGGCAGTTGGTGATCAAAGAAATAAAACAAAATAAAATCAATAAATAATAATGTCATAGACTTAAAGTCATACCTTTGAAGTCATAATGCATTGCAAGTGTTATTAGGGAATGTTGTGCTGTGTTTTCAAGCGCTTCAATGTGCTGCTCTGCAAGGTTTGGAGACAGCGCGTGCGTTCACGGAGATCAAGAGCAGCCGCCGCAGGGGAGGGATACCATGGTAAATAGGTTACCTATTTACCATGGTATCTCTCCCCTGGGTGCGTTGTGTTTTGGTGAGCATTAATGCAGGAAAGCAGCGGGCGGGATGGCGAGCTTGTCCTGCTGCTCCAACACAAGCTACCTTAAGAGCCGGTACGATGCGGGCAATGGGTGAAGTTCGTCAGGAGTACTGCATAAAAAAACGAGTGTGTTGTCGTGGCAGTTGGTGATCAAAGAAATAAAACAAAATAAAATCAATAAATAATAATGTCATAGACTTAAAGTCATACCTTTGAAGTCATAATGCATTGCAAGTGTTATTAGGGAATGTTGTGCTGTGTTTTCAAGCGCTTCAATGTGCTGCTCTGCAAGGTTTGGAGACAGCGCGTGCGTTCACGGAGATCAAGAGCAGCCGCCGCAGGGGAGGGATACCATGGTAAATAGGTTACCTATTTACCATGGTATCTCTCCCCTGGGTGCGTTGTGTTTTGGTGAGCATTAATGCAGGAAAGCAGCGGGCGGGATGGCGAGCTTGTCCTGCTGCTCCAACACAAGCTACCTTAAGAGCCGGTACGATGCGGGCAATGGGTGAAGTTCGTCAGGAGTACTGCATAAAAAAAACGAGTGTGTTGTCGTGGCAGTTGGTGATCAAAGAAATAAAACAAAATAAAATCAATAAATAATAATGTCATAGACTTAAAGTCATACCTTTGAAGTCATAATGCATTGCAAGTGTTATTAGGGAATGTTGTGCTGTGTTTTCAAGCGCTTCAATGTGCTGCTCTGCAAGGTTTGGAGACAGCGCGTGCGTTCACGGAGATCAAGAGCAGCCGGAGATCAAGAGCAGCCGCCGCAGGGGAGGGATACCATGGTAAATAGGTTACCTATTTACCATGGTATCTCTCCCCTGGGTGCGTTGTGTTTTGGTGAGCATTAATGCAGGAAAGCAGCGGGCGGGATGGCGAGCTTGTCCTGCTGCTCCAACACAAGCTACCTTCAGAGCCGGTACGATGCGGGCAATGGGTGAAGTTCGTCAGGAGTACTGCATAAAAAAACGAGTGTGTTGTCGTGGCAGTTGGTGATCAAAGAAATAAAACAAAATAAAATCAATAAATAATAATGTCATAGACTTAAAGTCATACCTTTGAAGTCATAATGCATTGCAAGTGTTATTAGGGAATGTTGTGCTGTGTTTTCAAGCGCTTCAATGTGCTGCTCTGCAAGGTTTGGAGACAGCGCGTGCGTTCACGGAGATCAAGAGCAGCCGCCGCAGGGGAGGGATACCATGGTAAATAGGTTACCTATTTACCATGGTATCTCTCCCCTGGGTGCGTTGTGTTTTGGTGAGCATTAATGCAGGAAAGCAGCGGGCGGGATGGCGAGCTTGTCCTGCTGCTCCAACACAAGCTACCTTAAGAGCCGGTACGATGCGGGCAATGGGTGAAGTTCGTCAGGAGTACTGCATAAAAAAAACGAGTGTGTTGTCGTGGCAGTTGGTGATCAAAGAAATAAAACAAAATAAAATCAATAAATAATAATGTCATAGACTTAAAGTCATACCTTTGAAGTCATAATGCATTGCAAGTGTTATTAGGGAATGTTGTGCTGTGTTTTCAAGCGCTTCAATGTGCTGCTCTGCAAGGTTTGGAGACAGCGCGTGCGTTCACGGAGATCAAGAGCAGCCGCCGCAGGGGAGGGATACCATGGTAAATAGATTACCTATTTACCATGGTATCTCTCCCCTGGGTGCGTTGTGTTTTGGTGAGCATTAATGCAGGAAAGCAGCGGGCGGGATGGCGAGCTTGTCCTGCTGCTCCAACACAAGCTACCTTAAGAGCCGGTACGATGCGGGCAATGGGTGAAGTTCGTCAGGAGTACTGCATAAAAAAACGAGTGTGTTGTCGTGGCAGTTGGTGATCAAAGAAATAAAACAAAATAAAATCAATAAATAATAATGTCATAGACTTAAAGTCATACCTTTGAAGTCATAATGCATTGCAAGTGTTATTAGGGAATGTTGTGCTGTGTTTTCAAGCGCTTCAATGTGCTGCTCTGCAAGGTTTGGAGACAGCGCGTGCGTTCACGGAGATCAAGAGCAGCCGCCGCAGGGGAGGGATACCATGGTAAATAGGTTACCTATTTACCATGGTATCTCTCCCCTGGGTGCGTTGTGTTTTGGTGAGCATTAATGCAGGAAAGCAGCGGGCGGGATGGCGAGCTTGTCCTGCTGCTCCAACACAAGCTACCTTAAGAGCCGGTACGATGCGGGCAATGGGTGAAGTTCGTCAGGAGTACTGCATAAAAAAACGAGTGTGTTGTCGTGGCAGTTGGTGATCAAAGAAATAAAAAAAAAGAAAATCAATAAATAATAATGTCATAGACTTAAAGTCATACCTTTGAAGTCATAATGCATTGCAAGTGTTATTAGGGAATGTTGTGCTGTGTTTTCAAGCGCTTCAATGTGCTGCTCTGCAAGGTTTGGAGACAGCGCGTGCGTTCACGGAGATCAAGAGCAGCCGCCGCAGGGGAGGGATACCATGGTAAATAGGTTACCTATTTACCATGGTATCTCTCCCCTGGGTGCGTTGTGTTTTGGTGAGCATTAATGCAGGAAAGCAGCGGGCGGGATGGCGAGCTTGTCCTGCTGCTCCAACACAAGCTACCTTAAGAGCCGGTACGATGCGGGCAATGGGTGAAGTTCGTCAGGAGTACTGCATAAAAAAAACGAGTGTGTTGTCGTGGCAGTTGGTGATCAAAGAAATAAAACAAAATAAAATCAATAAATAATAATGTCATAGACTTAAAGTCATACCTTTGAAGTCATAATGCATTGCAAGTGTTATTAGGGAATGTTGTGCTGTGTTTTCAAGCGCTTCAATGTGCTGCTCTGCAAGGTTTGGAGACAGCGCGTGCGTTCACGGAGATCAAGAGCAGCCGCCGCAGGGGAGGGATACCATGGTAAATAGGTTACCTATTTACCATGGTATCTCTCCCCTGGGTGCGTTGTGTTTTGGTGAGCATTAATGCAGGAAAGCAGCGGGCGGGATGGCGAGCTTGTCCTGCTGCTCCAACACAAGCTACCTTAAGAGCCGGTACGATGCGGGCAATGGGTGAAGTTCGTCAGGAGTACTGCATAAAAAAACGAGTGTGTTGTCGTGGCAGTTGGTGATCAAAGAAATAAAACAAAATAAAATCAATAAATAATAATGTCATAGACTTAAAGTCATACCTTTGAAGTCATAATGCATTGCAAGTGTTATTAGGGAATGTTGTGCTGTGTTTTCAAGCGCTTCAATGTGCTGCTCTGCAAGGTTTGGAGACAGCGCGTGCGTTCACGGAGATCAAGAGCAGCCGCCGCAGGGGAGGGATACCATGGTAAATAGGTTACCTATTTACCATGGTATCTCTCCCCTGGGTGCGTTGTGTTTTGGTGAGCATTAATGCAGGAAAGCAGCGGGCGGGATGGCGAGCTTGTCCTGCTGCTCCAACACAAGCTACCTTAAGAGCCGGTACGATGCGGGCAATGGGTGAAGTTCGTCAGGAGTACTGCATAAAAAAACGAGTGTGTTGTCGTGGCAGTTGGTGATCAAATAAATAAAACAAAATAAAATCAATAAATAATAATGTCATAGACTTAAAGTCATACCTTTGAAGTCATAATGCATTGCAAGTGTTATTAGGGAATGTTGTGCTGTGTTTTCAAGCGCTTCAATGTGCTGCTCTGCAAGGTTTGGAGACAGCGGGTGCGTTCACGGAGATCAAGAGCAGCCGGAGATCAAGAGCAGCCGCCGCAGGGGAGGGATACCATGGTAAATAGGTTACCTATTTACCATGGTATCTCTCCCCTGGGTGCGTTGTGTTTTGGTGAGCATTAATGCAGGAAAGCAGCGGGCGGGATGGCGAGCTTGTCCTGCTGCTCCAACACAAGCTACCTTCAGAGCCGGTACGATGCGGGCAATGGGTGAAGTTCGTCAGGAGTACTGCATAAAAAAACGAGTGTGTTGTCGTGGCAGTTGGTGATCAAAGAAATAAAACAAAATAAAATCAATAAATAATAATGTCATAGACTTAAAGTCATACCTTTGAAGTCATAATGCATTGCAAGTGTTATTAGGGAATGTTGTGCTGTGTTTTCAAGCGCTTCAATGTGCTGCTCTGCAAGGTTTGGAGACAGCGCGTGCGTTCACGGAGATCAAGAGCAGCCGCCGCAGGGGAGGGATACCATGGTAAATAGGTTACCTATTTACCATGGTATCTCTCCCCTGGGTGCGTTGTGTTTTGGTGAGCATTAATGCAGGAAAGCAGCGGGCGGGATGGCGAGCTTGTCCTGCTGCTCCAACACAAGCTACCTTAAGAGCCGGTACGATGCGGGCAATGGGTGAAGTTCGTCAGGAGTACTGCATAAAAAAAACGAGTGTGTTGTCGTGGCAGTTGGTGATCAAAGAAATAAAACAAAATAAAATCAATAAATAATAATGTCATAGACTTAAAGTCATACCTTTGAAGTCATAATGCATTGCAAGTGTTATTAGGGAATGTTGTGCTGTGTTTTCAAGCGCTTCAATGTGCTGCTCTGCAAGGTTTGGAGACAGCGCGTGCGTTCACGGAGATCAAGAGCAGCCGCCGCAGGGGAGGGATACCATGGTAAATAGATTACCTATTTACCATGGTATCTCTCCCCTGGGTGCGTTGTGTTTTGGTGAGCATTAATGCAGGAAAGCAGCGGGCGGGATGGCGAGCTTGTCCTGCTGCTCCAACACAAGCTACCTTAAGAGCCGGTACGATGCGGGCAATGGGTGAAGTTCGTCAGGAGTACTGCATAAAAAAACGAGTGTGTTGTCGTGGCAGTTGGTGATCAAAGAAATAAAACAAAATAAAATCAATAAATAATAATGTCATAGACTTAAAGTCATACCTTTGAAGTCATAATGCATTGCAAGTGTTATTAGGGAATGTTGTGCTGTGTTTTCAAGCGCTTCAATGTGCTGCTCTGCAAGGTTTGGAGACAGCGCGTGCGTTCACGGAGATCAAGAGCAGCCGCCGCAGGGGAGGGATACCATGGTAAATAGGTTACCTATTTACCATGGTATCTCTCCCCTGGGTGCGTTGTGTTTTGGTGAGCATTAATGCAGGAAAGCAGCGGGCGGGATGGCGAGCTTGTCCTGCTGCTCCAACACAAGCTACCTTAAGAGCCGGTACGATGCGGGCAATGGGTGAAGTTCGTCAGGAGTACTGCATAAAAAAACGAGTGTGTTGTCGTGGCAGTTGGTGATCAAAGAAATAAAACAAAATAAAATCAATAAATAATAATGTCATAGACTTAAAGTCATACCTTTGAAGTCATAATGCATTGCAAGTGTTATTAGGGAATGTTGTGCTGTGTTTTCAAGCGCTTCAATGTGCTGCTCTGCAAGGTTTGGAGACAGCGCGTGCGTTCACGGAGATCAAGAGCAGCCGCCGCAGGGGAGGGATACCATGGTAAATAGGTTACCTATTTACCATGGTATCTCTCCCCTGGGTGCGTTGTGTTTTGGTGAGCATTAATGCAGGAAAGCAGCGGGCGGGATGGCGAGCTTGTCCTGCTGCTCCAACACAAGCTACCTTAAGAGCCGGTACGATGCGGGCAATGGGTGAAGTTCGTCAGGAGTACTGCATAAAAAAACGAGTGTGTTGTCGTGGCAGTTGGTGATCAAAGAAATAAAACAAAATAAAATCAATAAATAATAATGTCATAGACTTAAAGTCATACCTTTGAAGTCATAATGCATTGCAAGTGTTATTAGGGAATGTTGTGCTGTGTTTTCAAGCGCTTCAATGTGCTGCTCTGCAAGGTTTGGAGACAGCGCGTGCGTTCACGGAGATCAAGAGCAGCCGCCGCAGGGGAGGGATACCATGGTAAATAGGTTACCTATTTACCATGGTATCTCTCCCCTGGGTGCGTTGTGTTTTGGTGAGCATTAATGCAGGAAAGCAGCGGGCGGGATGGCGAGCTTGTCCTGCTGCTCCAACACAAGCTACCTTAAGAGCCGGTACGATGCGGGCAATGGGTGAAGTTCGTCAGGAGTACTGCATAAAAAAAACGAGTGTGTTGTCGTGGCAGTTGGTGATCAAAGAAATAAAACAAAATAAAATCAATAAATAATAATGTCATAGACTTAAAGTCATACCTTTGAAGTCATAATGCATTGCAAGTGTTATTAGGGAATGTTGTGCTGTGTTTTCAAGCGCTTCAATATGCTGCTCTGCAAGGTTTGGAGACAGCGCGTGCGTTCACGGAGATCAAGAGCAGCCGCCGCAGGGGAGGGATACCATGGTAAATAGGTTACCTATTTACCATGGTATCTCTCCCCTGGGTGCGTTGTGTTTTGGTGAGCATTAATGCAGGAAAGCAGCGGGCGGGATGGCGAGCTTGTCCTGCTGCTCCAACACAAGCTACCTTAAGAGCCGGTACGATGCGGGCAATGGGTGAAGTTCGTCAGGAGTACTGCATAAAAAAACGAGTGTGTTGTCGTGGCAGTTGGTGATCAAAGAAATAAAACAAAATAAAATCAATAAATAATAATGTCATAGACTTAAAGTCATACCTTTGAAGTCATAATGCATTGCAAGTGTTATTAGGGAATGTTGTGCTGTGTTTTCAAGCGCTTCAATGTGCTGCTCTGCAAGGTTTGGAGACAGCGCGTGCGTTCACGGAGATCAAGAGCAGCCGCCGCAGGGGAGGGATACCATGGTAAATAGGTTACCTATTTACCATGGTATCTCTCCCCTGGGTGCGTTGTGTTTTGGTGAGCATTAATGCAGGAAAGCAGCGGGCGGGATGGCGAGCTTGTCCTGCTGCTCCAACACAAGCTACCTTCAGAGCCGGTACGATGCGGGCAATGGGTGAAGTTCGTCAGGAGTACTGCATAAAAAAACGAGTGTGTTGTCGTGGCAGTTGGTGATCAAAGAAATAAAACAAAATAAAATCAATAAATAATAATGTCATAGACTTAAAGTCATACCTTTGAAGTCATAATCCATTGCAAGTGTTATTAGGGAATGTTGTGCTGTGTTTTCAAGCGCTTCAATGTGCTGCTCTGCAAGGTTTGGAGACAGCGCGTGCGTTCACGGAGATCAAGAGCAGCCGCCGCAGGGGAGGGATACCATGGTAAATAGGTTACCTATTTACCATGGTATCTCTCCCCTTGGTGCGTTGTGTTTTGGTGAGCATTAATGCAGGAAAGCAGCGGGCGGGATGGCGAGCTTGTCCTGCTGCTCCAACACAAGCTACCTTAAGAGCCGGTACGATGCGGGCAATGGGTGAAGTTCGTAAGGAGTACTGCATAAAAAAACGAGTGTGTTGTCGTGGCAGTTGGTGATCAAAGAAATAAAACAAAATAAAATCAATAAATAATAATGTCATAGACTTAAAGTCATACCTTTGAAGTCATAATGCATTGCAAGTGTTATTAGGGAATGTTGTGCTGTGTTTTCAAGCGCTTCAATGTGCTGCTCTGCAAGGTTTGGAGACAGCGCGTGCGTTCACGGAGATCAAGAGCAGCCGCCGCAGGGGAGGGATACCATGGTAAATAGGTTACCTATTTACCATGGTATCTCTCCTATGGGTGCGTTGTGTTTTGGTGAGCATTAATGCAGGAAAGCAGCGGGCGGGATGGCGAGCTTGTCCTGCTGCTCCAACACAAGCTACCTTAAGAGCCGGTACGATGCGGGCAATGGGTGAAGTTCGTCATGAGTACTGCATAAAAAAACGAGTGTGTTGTCGTGGCAGTTGGTGATCAAAGAAATAAAACAAAATAAAATCAATAAATAATAATGTCATAGACTTAAAGTCATACCTTTGAAGTCATAATGCATTGCAAGTGTTATTAGGGAATGTTGTGCTGTGTTTTCAAGCGCTTCAATGTGCTGCTCTGCAAGGTTTGGAGACAGCGCGTGCGTTCACGGAGATCAAGAGCAGCCGCCGCAGGGGAGGGATACCATGGTAAATAGGTTACCTAATTACCATGGTATCTCTCCCCTGGGTGCGTTGTGTTTTGGTGAGCATTAATGCAGGAAAGCAGAGGGCGGGATGGCAAGCTTGTCCTGCTGCTCCAACACAAGCTACCTTAAGAGCCGGTACGATGCGGGCAATGGGTGAAGTTCGTCAGGAGTACTGCATAAAAAAACGAGTGTGTTGTCGTGGCAGTTGGTGATCAAAGAAATAAAACAAAATAAAATCAATAAATAATAATGTCATAGACTTAAAGTCATACCTTTGAAGTCATAATGCATTGCAAGTGTTATTAGGGAATGTTGTGCTGTGTTTTCAAGCGCTTCAATGTGCTGCTCTGCAAGGTTTGGAGACAGCGCGTGCGTTCACGGAGATCAAGAGCAGCCGCCGCAGGGGAGGGATACCATGGTAAATAGGTTAAATAGGTTACCTATTTACCATGGTATCTCTCCCCTGGGTGCGTTGTGTTTTGGTGAGCATTAATGCAGGAAAGCAGCGGGCGGGATGGCGAGCTTGTCCTGCTGCTCCAACACAAGCTACCTTAAGAGCCGGTACGATGCGGGCAATGGGTGAAGTTCGTCAGGAGTACTGCATAAAAAAACGAGTGTGTTGTCGTGGCAGTTGGTGATCAAAGAAATAAAACAAAATAAAATCAATAAATAATAATGTCATAGACTTAAAGTCATACCTTTGAAGTCATAATCCATTGCAAGTGTTATTAGGGAATGTTGTGCTGTGTTTTCAAGCGCTTCAATGTGCTGCTCTGCAAGGTTTGGAGACAGCGCGTGCGTTCACGGAGATCAAGAGCAGCCGCCGCAGGGGAGGGATACCATGGTAAATAGGTTACCTATTTACCATGGTATCTCTCCCCTTGGTGCGTTGTGTTTTGGTGAGCATTAATGCAGGAAAGCAGCGGGCGGGATGGCGAGCTTGTCCTGCTGCTCCAACACAAGCTACCTTAAGAGCCGGTACGATGCGGGCAATGGGTGAAGTTCGTCAGGAGTACTGCATAAAAAAACGAGTGTGTTGTCGTGGCAGTTGGTGATCAAAGAAATAAAACAAAATAAAATCAATAAATAATAATGTCATAGATTTAAAGTCATACCTTTGAAGTCATAATGCATTGCAAGTGTTATTAGGGAATGTTGTGCTGTGTTTTCAAGCGCTTCAATGTGCTGCTCTGCAAGGTTTGGAGACAGCGCGTGCGTTCACGGAGATCAAGAGCAGCCGCCGCAGGGGAGGGATACCATGGTAAATAGGTTACCTATTTACCATGGTATCTCTCCCCTGGGTGCGTTGTGTTTTGGTGAGCATTAATGCAGGAAAGCAGCGGGCGGGATGGCGAGCTTGTCCTGCTGCTCCAACACAAGCTACCTTAAGAGCCGGTACGATGCGGGCAATGGGTGAAGTTCGTCAGGAGTACTGCATAAAAAAACGAGTGTGTTGTCGTGGCAGTTGGTGATCAAAGAAATAAAACAAAATAAAATCAATAAATAATAATGTCATAGACTTAAAGTCATACCTTTGAAGTCATAATGCATTGCAAGTGTTATTAGGGAATGTTGTGCTGTGTTTTCAAGCGCTTCAATGTGCTGCTCTGCAAGGTTTGGAGACAGCGCGTGCGTTCACGGAGATCAAGAGCAGCCGCCGCAGGGGAGGGATACCATGGTAAATAGGTTACCTAATTACCATGGTATCTCTCCCCTGGGTGCGTTGTGTTTTGGTGAGCATTAATGCAGGAAAGCAGAGGGCGGGATGGCAAGCTTGTCCTGCTGCTCCAACACAAGCTACCTTAAGAGCCGGTACGATGCGGGCAATGGGTGAAGTTCGTCAGGAGTACTGCATAAAAAAACGAGTGTGTTGTCGTGGCAGTTGGTGATCAAAGAAATAAAACAAAATAAAATCAATAAATAATAATGTCATAGACTTAAAGTCATACCTTTGAAGTCATAATGCATTGCAAGTGTTATTAGGGAATGTTGTGCTGTGTTTTCAAGCGCTTCAATGTGCTGCTCTGCAAGGTTTGGAGACAGCGCGTGCGTTCACGGAGATCAAGAGCAGCCGCCGCAGGGGAGGGATACCATGGTAAATAGGTTACCTATTTACCATGGTATCTCTCCCCTGGGTGCGTTGTGTTTTGGTGAGCATTAATGCAGGAAAGCAGCGGGCGGGATGGCGAGCTTGTCCTGCTGCTCCAACACAAGCTACCTTCAGAGCCGGTACGATGCGGGCAATGGGTGAAGTTCGTCAGGAGTACTGCATAAAAAAACGAGTGTGTTGTCGTGGCAGTTGGTGATCAAAGAAATAAAACAAAATAAAATCAATAAATAATAATGTCATAGACTTAAAGTCATACCTTTGAAGTCATAATGCATTGCAAGTGTTATTAGGGAATGTTGTGCTGTGTTTTCAAGCGCTTCAATGTGCTGCTCTGCAAGGTTTGGAGACAGCGCGTGCGTTCACGGAGATCAAGAGCAGCCGCCGCAGGGGAGGGATACCATAGTAAATAGGTTACCTAATTACCATGGTATCTCTCCCCTGGGTGCTTTGTGTTTTGGTGAGCATTAATGCAGGAAAGCAGAGGGCGGGATGGCAAGCTTGTCCTGCTGCTCCAACACAAGCTACCTTAAGAGCCGGTACGATGCGGGCAATGGGTGAAGTTCGTCAGGAGTACTGCATAAAAAAACGAGTGTGTTGTCGTGGCAGTTGGTGATCAAAGAAATAAAACAAAATAAAATCAATAAATAATAATGTCATAGACTTAAAGTCATACCTTTGAAGTCATAATCCATTGCAAGTGTTATTAGGGAATGTTGTGCTGTGTTTTCAAGCGCTTCAATGTGCTGCTCTGCAAGGTTTGGAGACAGCGCGTGCGTTCACGGAGATCAAGAGCAGCCGCCGCAGGGGAGGGATACCATGGTAAATAGGTTACCTATTTACCATGGTATCTCTCCCCTGGGTGCGTTGTGTTTTGGTGAGCATTAATGCAGGAAAGCAGCGGGCGGGATGGCGAGCTTGTCCTGCTGCTCCAACACAAGCTACCTTCAGAGCCGGTACGATGCGGGCAATGGGTGAAGTTCGTCAGGAGTACTGCATAAAAAAACGAGTGTGTTGTCGTGGCAGTTGGTGATCAAAGAAATAAAACAAAATAAAATCAATAAATAATAATGTCATAGACTTAAAGTCATACCTTTGAAGTCATAATCCATTGCAAGTGTTATTAGGGAATGTTGTGCTGTGTTTTCAAGCGCTTCAATGTGCTGCTCTGCAAGGTTTGGAGACAGCGCGTGCGTTCACGGAGATCAAGAGCAGCCGCCGCAGGGGAGGGATACCATAGTAAATAGGTTACCTATTTACCATGGTATCTCTCCCCTGGGTGCGTTGTGTTTTGGTGAGCATTAATGCAGGAAAGCAGCGGGCGGGATGGCGAGCTTGTCCTGCTGCTCCAACACAAGCTACCTTCAGAGCCGGTACGATGCGGGCAATGGGTGAAGTTCGTCAGGAGTACTGCATAAAAAAACGAGTGTGTTGTCGTGGCAGTTGGTGATCAAAGAAATAAAACAAAATAAAATCAATAAATAATAATGTCATAGACTTAAAGTCATACCTTTGAAGTCATAATGCATTGCAAGTGTTATTAGGGAATGTTGTGCTGTGTTTTCAAGCGCTTCAATGTGCTGCTCTGCAAGGTTTGGAGACAGCGCGTGCGTTCACGGAGATCAAGAGCAGCCGCCGCAGGGGAGGGATACCATGGTAAATAGGTTACCTATTTACCATGGTATCTCTCCCCTGGGTGCGTTGTGTTTTGGTGAGCATTAATGCAGGAAAGCAGCGGGCGGGATGGCGAGCTTGTCTGCTGCTCCAACACAAGCTACCTTAAGAGCCGGTACGATGCGGGCAATGGGTGAAGTTCGTCAGGAGTACTGCATAAAAAAAACGAGTGTGTTGTCGTGGCAGTTGGTGATCAAAGAAATAAAACAAAATAAAATCAATAAATAATAATGTCATAGACTTAAAGTCATACCTTTGAAGTCATAATGCATTGCAAGTGTTATTAGGGAATGTTGTGCTGTGTTTTCAAGCGCTTCAATGTGCTGCTCTGCAAGGTTTGGAGACAGCGCGTGCGTTCACGGAGATCAAGAGCAGCCGCCGCAGGGGAGGGATACCATGGTAAATAGGTTACCTAATTACCATGGTATCTCTCCCCTGGGTGCGTTGTGTTTTGGTGAGCATTAATGCAGGAAAGCAGCGGGCGGGATGGCGAGCTTGTCCTGCTGCTCCAACACAAGCTACCTTAAGAGCCGGTACGATGCGGGCAATGGGTGAAGTTAGTCAGGAGTACTGCATAAAAAAACGAGTGTGTTGTCGTGGCAGTTGGTGATCAAAGAAATAAAACAAAATAAAATCAATAAATAATAATGTCATAGACTTAAAGTCATACCTTTGAAGTCATAATGCATTGCAAGTGTTATTAGGGAATGTTGTGCTGTGTTTTCAAGCGCTTCAATGTGCTGCTCTGCAAGGTTTGGAGACAGCGCGTGCGTTCACGGAGATCAAGAGCAGCCGCCGCAGGGGAGAGATACCATGGTAAATAGGTTACCTATTTACCATGGTATCTCTCCCCTGGGTGCGTTGTGTTTTGGTGAGCATTAATGCAGGAAAGCAGCGGGCGGGATGGCGAGCTTGTCCTGCTGCTCCAACACAAGCTACCTTAAGAGCCGGTACGATGCGGGCAATGGGTGAAGTTCGTCAGGAGTACTGCATAAAAAAACGAGTGTGTTGTCGTGGCAGTTGGTGATCAAAGAAATAAAACAAAATAAAATCAATAAATAATAATGTCATAGACTTAAAGTCATACCTTTGAAGTCATAATGCATTGCAAGTGTTATTAGGGAATGTTGTGCTGTGTTTTCAAGCGCTTCAATGTGCTGCTCTGCAAGGTTTGGAGACAGCGCGTGCGTTCACGGAGATCAAGAGCAGCCGCCGCAGGGGAGGGATACCATGGTAAATAGGTTACCTATTTACCATGGTATCTCTCCCCTGGGTGCGTTGTGTTTTGGTGAGCATTAATGCAGGAAAGCAGCGGGCGGGATGGCGAGCTTGTCCTGCTGCTCCAACACAAGCTACCTTAAGAGCCGGTACGATGCGGGCAATGGGTGAAGTTCGTCAGGAGTACTGCATAAAAAAACGAGTGTGTTGTCGTGGCAGTTGGTGATCAAAGAAATAAAACAAAATAAAATCAATAAATAATAATGTCATAGACTTAAAGTCATACCTTTGAAGTCATAATGCATTGCAAGTGTTATTAGGGAATGTTGTGCTGTGTTTTCAAGCGCTTCAATGTGCTGCTCTGCAAGGTTTGGAGACAGCGCGTGCGTTCACGGAGATCAAGAGCAGCCGCCGCAGGGGAGGGATACCATGGTAAATAGGTTACCTAATTACCATGGTATCTCTCCCCTGGGTGCGTTGTGTTTTGGTGAGCATTAATGCAGGAAAGCAGAGGGCGGGATGGCAAGCTTGTCCTGCTGCTCCAACACAAGCTACCTTAAGAGCCGGTACGATGCGGGCAATGGGTGAAGTTCGTCAGGAGTACTGCATAAAAAAACGAGTGTGTTGTCGTGGCAGTTGGTGATCAAAGAAATAAAACAAAATAAAATCAATAAATAATAATGTCATAGACTTAAAGTCATACCTTTGAAGTCATAATGCATTGCAAGTGTTATTAGGGAATGTTGTGCTGTGTTTTCAAGCGCTTCAATGTGCTGCTCTGCAAGGTTTGGAGACAGCGCGTGCGTTCACGGAGATCAAGAGCAGCCGCCGCAGGGGAGGGATACCATGGTAAATAGGTTACCTATTTACCATGGTATCTCTCCCCTGGGTGCGTTGTGTTTTGGTGAGCATTAATGCAGGAAAGCAGCGGGCGGGATGGCGAGCTTGTCCTGCTGCTCCAACACAAGCTACCTTCAGAGCCGGTACGATGCGGGCAATGGGTGAAGTTCGTCAGGAGTACTGCATAAAAAAACGAGTGTGTTGTCGTGGCAGTTGGTGATCAAAGAAATAAAACAAAATAAAATCAATAAATAATAATGTCATAGACTTAAAGTCATACCTTTGAAGTCATAATCCATTGCAAGTGTTATTAGGGAATGTTGTGCTGTGTTTTCAAGCGCTTCAATGTGCTGCTCTGCAAGGTTTGGAGACAGCGCGTGCGTTCACGGAGATCAAGAGCAGCCGCCGCAGGGGAGGGATACCATGGTAAATAGGTTACCTAATTACCATGGTATCTCTCCCCTGGGTGCGTTGTGTTTTGGTGAGCATTAATGCAGGAAAGCAGAGGGCGGGATGGCAAGCTTGTCCTGCTGCTCCAACACAAGCTACCTTAAGAGCCGGTACGATGCGGGCAATGGGTGAAGTTCGTCAGGAGTACTGCATAAAAAAACGAGTGTGTTGTCGTGGCAGTTGGTGATCAAAGAAATAAAACAAAATAAAATCAATAAATAATAATGTCATAGACTTAAAGTCATACCTTTGAAGTCATAATCCATTGCAAGTGTTATTAGGGAATGTTGTGCTGTGTTTTCAAGCGCTTCAATGTGCTGCTCTGCAAGGTTTGGAGACAGCGCGTGCGTTCACGGAGATCAAGAGCAGTCGCCGCAGGGGAGGGATACCATGGTAAATAGGTTACCTAATTACCATGGTATCTCTCCCCTGGGTGCGTTGTGTTTTGGTGAGCATTAATGCAGGAAAGCAGCGGGCGGGATGGCGAGCTTGTCCTGCTGCTCCAACACAAGCTACCTTAAGAGCCGGTACGATGCGGGCAATGGGTGAAGTTAGTCAGGAGTACTGCATAAAAAAACGAGTGTGTTGTCGTGGCAGTTGGTGATCAAAGAAATAAAACAAAATAAAATCAATAAATAATAATGTCATAGACTTAAAGTCATACCTTTGAAGTCATAATGCATTGCAAGTGTTATTAGGGAATGTTGTGCTGTGTTTTCAAGCGCTTCAATGTGCTGCTCTGCAAGGTTTGGAGACAGCGCGTGCGTTCACGGAGATCAAGAGCAGCCGCCGCAGGGGAGGGATACCATGGTAAATAGGTTACCTATTTACCATGGTATCTCTCCCCTGGGTGCGTTGTGTTTTGGTGAGCATTAATGCAGGAAAGCAGCGGGCGGGATGGCGAGCTTGTCCTGCTGCTCCAACACAAGCTACCTTAAGAGCCGGTACGATGCGGGCAATGGGTGAAGTTCGTCAGGAGTACTGCATAAAAAAACGAGTGTGTTGTCGTGGCAGTTGGTGATCAAAGAAATAAAACAAAATAAAATCAATAAATAATAATGTCATAGACTTAAAGTCATACCTTTGAAGTCATAATGCATTGCAAGTGTTATTAGGGAATGTTGTGCTGTGTTTTCAAGCGCTTCAATGTGCTGCTCTGCAAGGTTTGGAGACAGCGCGTGCGTTCACGGAGATCAAGAGCAGCCGCCGCAGGGGAGGGATACCATGGTAAATAGGTTACCTATTTACCATGGTATCTCTCCCCTGGGTGCGTTGTGTTTTGGTGAGCATTAATGCAGGAAAGCAGCGGGCGGGATGGCGAGCTTGTCCTGCTGCTCCAACACAAGCTACCTTAAGAGCCGGTACGATGCGGGCAATGGGTGAAGTTCGTCAGGAGTACTGCATAAAAAAACGAGTGTGTTGTCGTGGCAGTTGGTGATCAAAGAAATAAAACAAAATAAAATCAATAAATAATAATGTCATAGACTTAAAGTCATACCTTTGAAGTCATAATGCATTGCAAGTGTTATTAGGGAATGTTGTGCTGTGTTTTCAAGCGCTTCAATGTGCTGCTCTGCAAGGTTTGGAGACAGCGCGTGCGTTCACGGAGATCAAGAGCAGCCGCCGCAGGGGAGGGATACCATGGTAAATAGGTTACCTATTTAGGTTACCTATTAGGTTACCTATTTACCATGGTATCTCTCCCCTGGGTGCGTTGTGTTTTGGTGAGCATTAATGCAGGAAAGCAGCGGGCGGGATGGCGAGCTTGTCCTGCTGCTCCAACACAAGTTACCTTAAGAGCCGGTACGATGCGGGCAATGGGTGAAGTTCGTCAGGAGTACTGCATAAAAAAACGAGTGTGTTGTCGTGGCAGTTGGTGATCAAAGAAATAAAAAAAAAGAAAATCAATAAATAATAATGTCATAGACTTAAAGTCATACCTTTGAAGTCATAATGCATTGCAAGTGTTATTAGGGAATGTTGTGCTGTGTTTTCAAGCGCTTCAATGTGCTGCTCTGCAAGGTTTGGAGACAGCGCGTGCGTTCACGGAGATCAAGAGCAGCCGCCGCAGGGGAGGGATACCATGGTAAATAGGTTACCTATTTACCATGGTATCTCTCCCCTTGGTGCGTTGTGTTTTGGTGAGCATTAATGCAGGAAAGCAGCGGGCGGGATGGCGAGCTTGTCCTGCTGCTCCAACACAAGCTACCTTAAGAGCCGGTACGATGCGGGCAATGGGTGAAGTTCGTCAGGAGTACTGCATAAAAAAAACGGGTGTGTTGTCGTGGCAGCTGGTGATCAAAGAAATAAAACAAAATAAAATCAATAAATAATAATGTCATAGACTTAAAGTCATACCTTTGAAGTCATAATGCATTGCAAGTGTTATTAGGGAATGTTGTGCTGTGTTTTCAAGCGCTTCAATGTGCTGCTCTGCAAGGTTTGGAGACAGCGCGTGCGTTCACGGAGATCAGAGCAGCCGGAGATCAAGAGCAGCCGCCGCAGGGGAGGGATACCATGGTAAATAGGTTACCTATTTACCATGGTATCTCTCCCCTGGGTGCGTTGTGTTTTGGTGAGCATTAATGCAGGAAAGCAGCGGGCGGGATGGCGAGCTTGTCCTGCTGCTCCAACACAAGCTACCTTAAGAGCCGGTACGATGCGGGCAATGGGTGAAGTTCGTCAGGAGTACTGCATAAAAAAACGAGTGTGTTGTCGTGGCAGTTGGTGATCAAAGAAATAAAACAAAATAAAATCAATAAATAATAATGTCATAGACTTGGCGAGCTTGTTCTGCTGCTCCAACACAAGCTACCTTAAGAGCCGGTACGATGCGGGCAATGGGTGAAGTTCGTCAGGAGTACTGCATAAAAAAACGAGTGTGTTGTCGTGGCAGTTGGTGATCAAAGAAATAAAACAAAATAAAATCAATAAATAATAATGTCATAGACTTAAAGTCATACCTTTGAAGTCATAATGCATTGCAAGTGTTATTAGGGAATGTTGTGCTGTGTTTTCAAGCGCTTCAATGTGCTGCTCTGCAAGGTTTGGAGACAGCGCGTGCGTTCACGTAGATCAGAGCAGCCGGAGATCAAAAGCAGCCGCCGCACGGGAGGGATACCATGGTAAATAGGTTACCAATTTACCATGGTATCTCTCCCCTGGGTGCGTTGTGTTTTGGTGAGCATTAATGCAGGAAAGCAGCGGGCGGGATGGCGAGCTTGTCCTGCTGCTCCAACACAAGCTACCTTAAGAGCCGGTACGATGCGGGCAATGGGTGAAGTTCGTCAGGAGTACTGCATAAAAAAACGAGTGTGTTGTCGTGGCAGTTGGTGATCAAAGAAATAAAACAAAATAAAATCAATAAATAATAATGTCATAGACTTGGCGAGCTTGTCCTGCTGCTCCAACACAAGCTACCTTAAGAGCCGGTACGATGCGGGCAATGGGTGAAGTTCGTCAGGAGTACTGCATAAAAAAACGAGTGTGTTGTCGTGGCAGTTGGTGATCAAAGAAATAAAACAAAATAAAATCAATAAATAATAATGTCATAGACTTAAAGTCATACCTTTGAAGTCATAATGCATTGCAAGTGTTATTAGGGAATGTTGTGCTGTGTTTTCAAGCGCTTCAATGTGCTGCTCTGCAAGGTTTGGAGACAGCGCGTGCGTTCACGGAGATCAAGAGCAGCCGCCGCAGGGGAGGGATACCATGGTAAATAGGTTACCTATTTACCATGGTATCTCTCCCCTGGGTGCGTTGTGTTTTGGTGAGCATTAATGCAGGAAAGCAGCGGGCGGGATGGCGAGCTTGTCCTGCTGCTCCAACACAAGCTACCTTCAGAGCCGGTACGATGCGGGCAATGGGTGAAGTTCGTCAGGAGTACTGCATAAAAAAACGAGTGTGTTGTCGTGGCAGTTGGTGATCAAAGAAATAAAACAAAATAAAATCAATAAATAATAATGTCATAGACTTAAAGTCATACCTTTGAAGTCATAATGCATTGCAAGTGTTATTAGGGAATGTTGTGCTGTGTTTTCAAGCGCTTCAATGTGCTGCTCTGCAAGGTTTGGAGACAGCGCGTGCGTTCACGGAGATCAAGAGCAGCCGCCGCAGGGGAGGGATACTCTCCCCTGGGTGCGTTGTGTATCTCTCCCCTGGGTGCGTTGTGTTTTGGTGAGCATTAATGCAGGAAAGCAGCGGGCGGGATGGCGAGCTTGTCCTGCTGCTCCAACACAAGCTACCTTCAGAGCCGGTACGATGCGGGCAATGGGTGAAGTTCGTCAGGAGTACTGCATAAAAAAACGAGTGTGTTGTCGTGGCAGTTGGTGATCAAAGAAATAAAACAAAATAAAATCAATAAATAATAATGTCATAGACTTAAAGTCATACCTTTGAAGTCATAATGCATTGCAAGTGTTATTAGGGAATGTTGTGCTGTGTTTTCAAGCGCTTCAATGTGCTGCTCTGCAAGGTTTGGAGACAGCGCGTGCGTTCACGGAGATCAGAGCAGCCGGAGATCAAAAGCAGCCGCCGCACGGGAGGGATACCATGGTAAATAGGTTACCTATTTACCATGGTATCTCTCCCCTGGGTGCGTTGTGTTTTGGTGAGCATTAATGCAGGAAAGCAGCGGGCGGGATGGCGAGCTTGTCCTGCTGCTCCAACACAAGCTACCTTAAGAGCCGGTACGATGCGGGCAATGGGTGAAGTTCGTCAGGAGTACTGCATAAAAAAACGAGTGTGTTGTCGTGGCAGTTGGTGATCAAAGAAATAAAACAAAATAAAATCAATAAATAATAATGTCATAGACTTGGCGAGCTTGTCCTGCTGCTCCAACACAAGCTACCTTAAGAGCCGGTACGATGCGGGCAATGGGTGAAGTTCGTCAGGAGTACTGCATAAAAAAACGAGTGTGTTGTCGTGGCAGTTGGTGATCAAAGAAATAAAACAAAATAAAATCAATAAATAATAATGTCATAGACTTAAAGTCATACCTTTGAAGTCATAATGCATTGCAAGTGTTATTAGGGAATGTTGTGCTGTGTTTTCAAGCGCTTCAATGTGCTGCTCTGCAAGGTTTGGAGACAGCGCGTGCGTTCACGGAGATCAAGAGCAGCCGCCGCAGGGGAGGGATACCATGGTAAATAGGTTACCTATTTACCATGGTATCTCTCCCCTGGGTGCGTTGTGTTTTGGTGAGCATTAATGCAGGAAAGCAGCGGGCGGGATGGCGAGCTTGTCCTGCTGCTCCAACACAAGCTACCTTCAGAGCCGGTACGATGCGGGCAATGGGTGAAGTTCGTCAGGAGTACTGCATAAAAAAACGAGTGTGTTGTCGTGGCAGTTGGTGATCAAAGAAATAAAACAAAATAAAATCAATAAATAATAATGTCATAGACTTAAAGTCATACCTTTGAAGTCATAATGCATTGCAAGTGTTATTAGGGAATGTTGTGCTGTGTTTTCAAGCGCTTCAATGTGCTGCTCTGCAAGGTTTGGAGACAGCGCGTGCGTTCACGGAGATCAGAGCAGCCGGAGATCAAAAGCAGCCGCCGCACGGGAGGGATACCATGGTAAATAGGTTACCTATTTACCATGGTATCTCTCCCCTGGGTGCGTTGTGTTTTGGTGAGCATTAATGCAGGAAAGCAGCGGGCGGGATGGCGAGCTTGTCCTGCTGCTCCAACACAAGCTACCTTAAGAGCCGGTACGATGCGGGCAATGGGTGAAGTTCGTCAGGAGTACTGCATAAAAAAACGAGTGTGTTGTCGTGGCAGTTGGTGATCAAAGAAATAAAACAAAATAAAATCAATAAATAATAATGTCATAGACTTGGCGAGCTTGTCCTGCTGCTCCAACACAAGCTACCTTAAGAGCCGGTACGATGCGGGCAATGGGTGAAGTTCGTCAGGAGTACTGCATAAAAAAACGAGTGTGTTGTCGTGGCAGTTGGTGATCAAAGAAATAAAACAAAATAAAATCAATAAATAATAATGTCATAGACTTAAAGTCATACCTTTGAAGTCATAATGCATTGCAAGTGTTATTAGGGAATGTTGTGCTGTGTTTTCAAGCGCTTCAATGTGCTGCTCTGCAAGGTTTGGAGACAGCGCGTGCGTTCACGGAGATCAAGAGCAGCCGCCGCAGGGGAGGGATACCATGGTAAATAGGTTACCTATTTACCATGGTATCTCTCCCCTGGGTGCGTTGTGTTTTGGTGAGCATTAATGCAGGAAAGCAGCGGGCGGGATGGCGAGCTTGTCCTGCTGCTCCAACACAAGCTACCTTAAGAGCCGGTACGATGCGGGCAATGGGTGAAGTTCGTCAGGAGTACTGCATAAAAAAAACGAGTGTGTTGTCGTGGCAGTTGGTGATCAAAGAAATAAAACAAAATAAAATCAATAAATAATAATGTCATAGACTTAAAGTCATACCTTTGAAGTCATAATGCATTGCAAGTGTTATTAGGGAATGTTGTGCTGTGTTTTCAAGCGCTTCAATGTGCTGCTCTGCAAGGTTTGGAGACAGCGCGTGCGTTCACGGAGATCAAGAGCAGCCGCCGCAGGGGAGGGATACCATGGTAAATAGGTTACCTATTTACCATGGTATCTCTCCCCTGGGTGCGTTGTGTTTTGGTGAGCATTAATGCAGGAAAGCAGCGGGCGGGATGGCGAGCTTGTCCTGCTGCTCCAACACAAGCTACCTTCAGAGCCGGTACGATGCGGGCAATGGGTGAAGTTCGTCAGGAGTACTGCATAAAAAAACGAGTGTGTTGTCGTGGCAGTTGGTGATCAAAGAAATAAAACAAAATAAAATCAATAAATAATAATGTCATAGACTTAAAGTCATACCTTTGAAGTCATAATGCATTGCAAGTGTTATTAGGGAATGTTGTGCTGTGTTTTCAAGCGCTTCAATGTGCTGCTCTGCAAGGTTTGGAGACAGCGCGTGCGTTCACGGAGATCAAGAGCAGCCGCCGCAGGGGAGGGATACCATGGTAAATAGGTTACCTATTTACCATGGTATCTCTCCCCTGGGTGCGTTGTGTTTTGGTGAGCATTAATGCAGGAAAGCAGCGGGCGGGATGGCGAGCTTGTCCTGCTGCTCCAACACAAGCTACCTTAAGAGCCGGTACGATGCGGGCAATGGGTGAAGTTCGTCAGGAGTACTGCATAAAAAAACGAGTGTGTTGTCGTGGCAGTTGGTGATCAAAGAAATAAAACAAAATAAAATCAATAAATAATAATGTCATAGACTTGGCGAGCTTGTCCTGCTGCTCCAACACAAGCTACCTTAAGAGCCAGTACGATGCGGGCAATGGGTGAAGTTCGTCAGGAGTACTGCATAAAAAAACGAGTGTGTTGTCGTGGCAGTTGGTGATCAAAGAAATAAAACAAAATAAAATCAATAAATAATAATGTCATAGACTTAAAGTCATACCTTTGAAGTCATAATGCATTGCAAGTGTTATTAGGGAATGTTGTGCTGTGTTTTCAAGCGCTTCAATGTGCTGCTCTGCAAGGTTTGGAGACAGCGCGTGCGTTCACGGAGATCAAGAGCAGCCGCCGCAGGGGAGGGATACTCTCCCCTGGGTGCGTTGTGTATCTCTCCCCTGGGTGCGTTGTGTTTTGGTGAGCATTAATGCAGGAAAGCAGCGGGCGGGATGGCGAGCTTGTCCTGCTGCTCCAACACAAGCTACCTTCAGAGCCGGTACGATGCGGGCAATGGGTGAAGTTCGTCAGGAGTACTGCATAAAAAAACGAGTGTGTTGTCGTGGCAGTTGGTGATCAAAGAAATAAAACAAAATAAAATCAATAAATAATAATGTCATAGACTTAAAGTCATACCTTTGAAGTCATAATGCATTGCAAGTGTTATTAGGGAATGTTGTGCTGTGTTTTCAAGCGCTTCAATGTGCTGCTCTGCAAGGTTTGGAGACAGCGCGTGCGTTCACGGAGATCAGAGCAGCCGGAGATCAAAAGCAGCCGCCGCACGGGAGGGATACCATGGTAAATAGGTTACCTATTTACCATGGTATCTCTCCCCTGGGTGCGTTGTGTTTTGGTGAGCATTAATGCAGGAAAGCAGCGGGCGGGATGGCGAGCTTGTCCTGCTGCTCCAACACAAGCTACCTTAAGAGCCGGTACGATGCGGGCAATGGGTGAAGTTCGTCAGGAGTACTGCATAAAAAAACGAGTGTGTTGTCGTGGCAGTTGGTGATCAAAGAAATAAAACAAAATAAAATCAATAAATAATAATGTCATAGACTTGGCGAGCTTGTCCTGCTGCTCCAACACAAGCTACCTTAAGAGCCGGTACGATGCGGGCAATGGGTGAAGTTCGTCAGCAGTACTGCATAAAAAAACGAGTGTGTTGTCGTGGCAGTTGGTGATCAAAGAAATAAAACAAAATAAAATCAATAAATAATAATGTCATAGACTTAAAGTCATACCTTTGAAGTCATAATGCATTGCAAGTGTTATTAGGGAATGTTGTGCTGTGTTTTCAAGCGCTTCAATGTGCTGCTCTGCAAGGTTTGGAGACAGCGCGTGCGTTCACGGAGATCAAGAGCAGCCGCCGCAGGGGAGGGATACCATGGTAAATAGGTTACCTATTTACCATGGTATCTCTCCCCTGGGTGCGTTGTGTTTTGCTGAGCATTAATGCAGGAAAGCAGCGGGCGGGATGGCGAGCTTGTCCTGCTGCTCCAACACAAGCTACCTTCAGAGCCGGTACGATGCGGGCAATGGGTGAAGTTCGTCAGGAGTACTGCATAAAAAAACGAGTGTGTTGTCGTGGCAGTTGGTGATCAAAGAAATAAAACAAAATAAAATCAATAAATAATAATGTCATAGACTTAAAGTCATACCTTTGAAGTCATAATGCATTGCAAGTGTTATTAGGGAATGTTGTGCTGTGTTTTCAAGCGCTTCAATGTGCTGCTCTGCAAGGTTTGGAGACAGCGCGTGCGTTCACGGAGATCAAGAGCAGCCGCCGCAGGGGAGGGATACCATGGTAAATAGGTTACCTATTTACCATGGTATCTCTCCCCTGTGTGCGTTGTGTTTTGGTGAGCATTAATGCAGGAAAGCAGCGGGCGGGATGGCGAGCTTGTCCTGCTGCTCCAACACAAGCTACCTTCAGAGCCGGTACGATGCGGGCAATGGGTGAAGTTCGTCAGGAGTACTGCATAAAAAAACGAGTGTGTTGTCGTGGCAGTTGGTGATCAAAGAAATAAAACAAAATAAAATCAATAAATAATAATGTCATAGACTTAAAGTCATACCTTTGAAGTCATAATGCATTGCAAGTGTTATTAGTGAATGTTGTGCTGTGTTTTCAAGCGCTTCAATGTGCTGCTCTGCAAGGTTTGGAGACAGCGGGTGCGTTCACGGAGATCAAGAGCAGCCGCCGCAGGGGAGGGATACCATGGTAAGGTTACCTATTTACCATGGTATCTCTCCCCTGGGTGCGTTGTGTTTTGGTGAGCAATAATGCAGGAAAGCAGCGGGTGGGATGGCGAGCTTGTCCTGCTGCTCCAACACAAGCTACCTTAAGAGCCGGTACGATGCGGGCAATGGGTGAAGTTCGTCAGGAGTACTGCATAAAAAAACGAGTGTGTTGTCGTGGCAGTTGGTGATCAAAGAAATAAAACAAAATAAAATCAATAAATAATAATGTCATAGACTTAAAGTCATACCTTTGAAGTCATAATGCATTGCAAGTGTTATTAGGGAATGTTGTGCTGTGTTTTCAAGCGCTTCAATGTGCTGCTCTGCAAGGTTTGGAGACAGCGCGTGCGTTCACGGAGATCAAGAGCAGCCGCCGCAGGGGAGGGATACCATGGTAAATAGGTTACCTATTTACCATGGTATCTCTCCCCTGGGTGCGTTGTGTTTTGCTGAGCATTAATGCAGGAAAGCAGCGGGCGGGATGGCGAGCTTGTCCTGCTGCTCCAACACAAGCTACCTTCAGAGCCGGTACGATGCGGGCAATGGGTGAAGTTCGTCAGGAGTACTGCATAAAAAAACGAGTGTGTTGTCGTGGCAGTTGGTGATCAAAGAAATAAAACAAAATAAAATCAATAAATAATAATGTCATAGACTTAAAGTCATACCTTTGAAGTCATAATGCATTGCAAGTGTTATTAGGGAATGTTGTGCTGTGTTTTCAAGCGCTTCAATGTGCTGCTCTGCAAGGTTTGGAGACAGCGCGTGCGTTCACGGAGATCAAGAGCAGCCGCCGCAGGGGAGGGATACCATGGTAAATAGGTTACCTATTTACCATGGTATCTCTCCCCTGGGTGCGTTGTGTTTTGGTGAGCATTAATGCAGGAAAGCAGCGGGCGGGATGGCGAGCTTGTCCTGCTGCTCCAACACAAGCTACCTTAAGAGCCGGTACGATGCGGGCAATGGGTGAAGTTCGTCAGGAGTACTGCATAAAAAAACGAGTGTGTTGTCGTGGCAGTTGGTGATTAAAGAAATAAAACAAAATAAAATCAATAAATAATAATGTCATAGACTTAAAGTCATACCTTTGAAGTCATAATGCATTGCAAGTGTTATTAGGGAATGTTGTGCTGTGTTTTCAAGCGCTTCAATGTGCTGCTCTGCAAGGTTTGGAGACAGCGGGTGCGTTCACGGAGATCAAGAGCAGCCGGAGATCAAGAGCAGCCGCCGCAGGGGAGGGATACCATGGTAAATAGGTTACCTATTTACCATGGTATCTCTCCCCTGGGTGCGTTGTGTTTTGGTGAGCATTAATGCAGGAAAGCAGCGGGCGGGATGGCGAGCTTGTCCTGCTGCTCCAACACAAGCTACCTTCAGAGCCGGTACGATGCGGGCAATGGGTGAAGTTCGTCAGGAGTACTGCATAAAAAAACGAGTGTGTTGTCGTGGCAGTTGGTGATCAAAGAAATAAAACAAAATAAAATCAATAAATAATAATGTCATAGACTTAAAGTCATACCTTTGAAGTCATAATGCATTGCAAGTGTTATTAGTGAATGTTGTGCTGTGTTTTCAAGCGCTTCAATGTGCTGCTCTGCAAGGTTTGGAGACAGCGGGTGCGTTCACGGAGATCAAGAGCAGCCGCCGCAGGGGAGGGATACCATGGTAAGGTTACCTATTTACCATGGTATCTCTCCCCTGGGTGCGTTGTGTTTTGGTGAGCAATAATGCAGGAAAGCAGCAGGTGGGATGGCGAGCTTGTCCTGCTGCTCCAACACAAGCTACCTTAAGAGCCGGTACGATGCGGGCAATGGGTGAAGTTCGTCAGGAGTACTGCATAAAAAAACAAGTGTGTTGTCGTGGCAGTTGGTGATCAAAGAAATAAAACAAAATAAAATCAATAAATAATAATGTCATAGACTTAAAGTCATACCTTTGAAGTCATAATGCATTGCAAGTGTTATTAGGGAATGTTGTGCTGTGTTTTCAAGCGCTTCAATGTGCTGCTCTGCAAGGTTTGGAGACAGCGGGTGCGTTCACGGAGATCAAGAGCAGCCAGAGATCAAGAGCAGCCGCCGCAGGGGAGGGATACCATGGTAAATAGGTAACCTATTTACCATGGTATCTCTCCCCTGGGTGCGTTGTGTTTTGGTGAGCATTAATGCAGGAAAGCAGCGGGCGGGATGGCGAGCTTGTCCTGCTGCTCCAACACAAGCTACCTTAAGAGCCGGTACGATGCGGGCAATGGGTGAAGTTCGTCAGGAGTACTGCATAAAAAAACGAGTGTGTTGTCGTGGCAGTTGGTGATCAAAGAAATAAAACAAAATAAAATCAATAAATAATAATGTCATAGACTTAAAGTCATACCTTTGAAGTCATAATGCATTGCAAGTGTTATTAGGGAATGTTGTGCTGTGTTTTCAAGCGCTTCAATGTGCTGCTCTGCAAGGTTTGGAGACAGCGGGTGCGTTCACGGAGATCAAGAGCAGCCAGAGATCAAGAGCAGCCGCCGCAGGGGAGGGATACCATGGTAAATAGGTTACCTATTTACCATGGTATCTCTCCCCTGGGTGCGTTGTGTTTTGGTGAGCATTAATGCAGGAAAGCAGCGGGCGGGATGGCGAGCTTGTCCTGCTGCTCCAACACAAGCTACCTTAAGAGCCGGACGATGCGGGCAATGGGTGAAGTTCGTCAGGAGTACTGCATAAAAAAACGAGTGTGTTGTCGTGGCAGTTGGTGATTAAAGAAATAAAACAAAATAAAATCAATAAATAATAATGTCATAGACTTAAAGTCATACCTTTGAAGTCATAATGCATTGCAAGTGTTATTAGGGAATGTTGTGCTGTGTTTTCAAGCGCTTCAATGTGCTGCTCTGCAAGGTTTGGAGACAGCGGGTGCGTTCACGGAGATCAAGAGAAGCCGGAGATCAAGAGCAGCCGCCGCAGGGGAGGGATACCATGGTAAATAGGTTACTATTTTACCATGGTATCTCTCCCCTGGGTGCATTGTGTTTTGGTGAGCATTAATGCAGGAAAGCAGCGGGCGGGATGGCGAGCTTGTCCTGCTGCTGCCAACACAAGCTACCTTAAGAGCCGGTACGATGCGGGCAATGGGGTGTAGTTCGTCATGAGTACTGCATAAAATAAACGAGTGTGTTGTCGTGGCAGTGGGTGATCAAAGAAATAAAACAAATTAAAATCAATAAATAATAATGTCATAGACTTAAAGTCATACCTTTGAAGTCATAATGCATTGCAAGTGTTATTAGGGAATGTTGTGCTGTGTTTTCAAGCGCTTCAATGTGCTGCTCTGCAAGGTTTGGAGACAGCGGGTGCGTTCACGGAGATCAAGAGCAGCCGCCGCAGGGGAGGGATACCATGGTAAGGTTACCTATTTACCATGGTATCTCTCCCCCTGGGTGCGTTGTGTTTTGGTGAGCAATAATGCAGGAAAGCAGCGGGCGGGATGGCGAGCTTGTCCTGCTGCTCCAACACAAGCTACCTTAAGAGCCGGTACGATGCGGGCAATGGGTGAAGTTCGTCATGAGTACTGCACATAAAAAAACGACTGTGTTGTCGTGGCAAGTTGGTGATCAAAGAAATAAAACAAAATAAAAATCAATAAAATAATAATGTCATAGACTTAAGTCATACCTTTGAAGTCATAATGCATTGCAAGTGTTATTAGGGAATGTTGTGCTGTGTTTTCAAGCGCTTCAATGTGCTGCACTGCAAGGTTTGGAGACAGCGCGTGCGTTCACGGAGATCAAGAGCAGCCGGAGATCAAGAGCAGCCGCCGCAGGGGAGGGATACCATGGTAAATAGGTTACCTATTTACCATGGTATCTCTCCCCTGGGTGCGTTGTGTTTTGGTGAGCATTAATGCAGGAAAGCAGCGGGGCGGGATGGCGAGCTTGTCCTGCTGCTCCAACACAAGCTACCTTAAGAGCCGGTACGATGCGGGCAATGGGTGAAGTTCGTCAGGAGTACTGCATAAAAAAACGAGTGTGTTGTCGTGGCGTTGGTGATCAAAGAAATAAAACAAAATAAAATCAATAAATAATAATGTCATAGACTTAAAGTCATACCATTTGAAGTCATAATGACATTGCAAGTGTTATTAGGGAACTGTTGTGCTGTGTTTTCAAGCGCTTCAATGTGCTGCACTGCAAGGTTTGGAGACAGCGCGTGCGTTCACGGAGATCAAGAGCAGCCGGAGATCAAGAGCAGCCGCCGCAGGGGAGGAATACCATGGTAAATAGGTTACCTATTTACCATGGATTCTCTCCCCTGGGTGCGTTGTGTTTTGGTGAGCATTAATGCAGGAAAGCAGCGGGCGGGATGGCGAGCTTGTCCTGCTGCTCCAACACAAGCTACCTTAAGAGCCGGTACGATGCGGGCAATGGGTGAAGTTCGTCAGGAGTACTGCATAAAAAAACAGTGTGTTGTCGTGGCAGTTGGTGATCAAAGAAATAAAACAAATAAATCAATAAATAATAATGTCATAGACTTAAAGTCATACCTTTGAAGTCATAATGCATTGCAAGTGTTATTAGGGAATGTTGTGCTGTGTTTTCAAGCGCTTCAATGTGCTGCTCTGCAAGGTTTGGAGACAGCGGGTGCGTTCACGGAGATCAAGAGCAGCCAGAGATCAAGAGCAGCCGCCGCAGGGGAGGGATACCATGGTAAATAGGTAACCTATTTACCATGGTATCTCTCCCCTGGGTGCGTTGTGTTTTGGTGAGCATTAATGCAGGAAGCAGCGGGCGGGATGGCGAGCTTGTCCTGCTGCTCCAACACAAGCTACCTTAAGAGCCGGTACGATGCGGGCAATAGGTGAAGTTCGTCAGGAGTACTGCATAAAAAAACGAGTGTGTTGTCGTGGCAGTTGGTGATCAAAGAAATAAAACAAAATAAAATCAATAAATAATAATGTCATAGACTTAAAGTCATACCTTTGAAGTCATAATGCATTGCAAGTGTTATTAGGGAATGTTGTGCTGTGTTTTCAAGCGCTTCAATGTGCTGCTCTGCAAGGTTTGGAGACAGGGGTGCGTTCACGGAGATCAAGAGCAGCCAGAGATCAAGAGCAGCCGCCGCAGGGGAGGGATACCATGGTAAATAGGTTACCTATTTACCATGGTATCTCTCCCCTGGGTGCGTTGTGTTTTGGTGAGCATTAATGCAGGAAAGCAGCGGGCGGGATGGCGAGCTTGTCCTGCTGCTCCAACACAAGCTACCTTAAGAGCCGGTACGATGCGGGCAATGGGTGAAGTTCGTCAGGAGTACTGCATAAAAAAACGAGTGTGTTGTCGTGGCAGTTGGTGATCAAAGAAATAAAACAAAATAAAATCAATAAATAATAATGTCATAGACTTAAAGTCATACCTTTGAAGTCATAATGCATTGCAAGTGTTATTAGGGAATGTTGTGCTGTGTTTTCAAGCGCTTCAATGTGCTGCTCTGCAAGGTTTGGAGACAGCGCGTGCGTTTCACGGAGATCAAGAGCAGCCGCCGCAGGGGAGGGATACCAGTGGTAAATAGGTTACCTATTTACCATGGTATCTCTCCCCTGGGTGCGTTGTGTTTTGTGAGCATTAATGCAGGAAAGCAGCGGGCGGGATGGCGAGCTTGTCCTGCTGCTCCAACACAAGCTACCTTAAGAGCCGGTACGATGCGGGCAATGGGTGAAGTTCGTCAGGAGTACTGCATAAAAAAACGAGTGTGTTGTCGTGGCAGTTGGTGATTAAAGAAATAAAACAAAATAAAATCAATAAATAATAATGTCATAGACTTAAAGTCATACCTTTGAAGTCATAATGCATTGCAAGTGTTATTAGGGAATGTTGTGCTGTGTTTTCAAGCGCTTCAATGTGCTGCTCTGCAAGGTTTGGAGACAGCGGGTGCGTTCACGGAGATCAAGAGCAGCCGGAGATCAAGAGCAGCCGCCGCAGGGGAGGGATACCATGGTAAATAGGTTACCTATTTACCCATGGTATCTCTCCCCTGGGTGCGTTGTGTTTTGGTGAGCATTAATGCAGGAAAGCAGCGGGCGGGATGGCGAGCTTGTCCTGCTGCTCCAACACAAGCTACCTTAAGAGCCGGTACGATGCGGGCAATGGGTGAAGTTCGTCAGGAGTACTGCATAAAAAAACGAGTGTGTTGTCGTGGCAGTTGGTGATCAAAGAAATAAAACAAAATAAAATCAATAAATAATAATGTCATAGACTTAAAGTCATACCTTTGAAGTCATAATGCATTGCAAGTGTTATTAGTGAATGTTGTGCTGTGTTTTCAAGCGCTTCAATGTGCTGCTCTGCAAGGTTTGGAGACAGCGGGTGCGTTCACGGAGATCAAGAGCAGCCGCCGCAGGGGAGGGATACCATGGTAAGGTTACCTATTTTACCATGGTATCTCTCCCCTGGGTGCGTTGTGTTTTGGTGAGCAATAATGCAGGAAAGCAGCGGGCGGGATGGCGAGCTTGTCCTGCTGCTCCAACACAAGCTACCTTAAGAGCCGGTACGATGCGGGCAATGGGTGAAGTTCGTCAGGAGTACTGCATAAAAAAACAAGTGTGTTGTCGTGGCAGTTGGTGATCAAGAAATAAACAAAATAAAATCAATAAATAATAATGTCATAGACTTAAAGTCATACCTTTGAAGTCATAATGCATTGCAAGTGTTATTAGGGAATGTTGTGCTGTGTTTTCAAGCGCTTCAATGTGCTGCTCTGCAAGGTTTGGAGACAGCGGGTGCGTTCACGGAGATCAAGAGCAGCCAGAGATCAAGAGCAGCCGCCGCAGGGGAGGGATACCATGGTAAATAGGTTTACCTATTTACCATGGTATCCCTCCCCTGCGGCGGCTGCTCTTGATCTCTGGCTGCTCTTGATCTCCGTGAACGCACCCGCTGTCTCCAAACCTTGCAGAGCAGCACATTGAAGCGCTTGAAAACACAGCACAACATTCCCTAATAACACTTGCAATGCATTATGACTTCAAAGGTATGACTTTAAGTCTATGACATTATTATTTATTGATTTTATTTTGTTTTATTTCTTTGATCACCAACTGCCACGACAACACACTTGTTTTTTTTATGCAGTACTCCTGACGAACTTCACCCATTGCCCGCATCGTACCGGCTCTTAAGGTAGCTTGTGTTGGAGCAGCAGGACAAGCTCGCCATCCCGCCCGCTGCTTTCCTGCATTATTGCTCACCAAAACACAACGCACCCAGGGGAGAGATACCATGGTAAATAGGTAACCTTACCATGGTATCCCTCCCCTGCGGCGGCTGCTCTTGATCTCCGTGAACGCAACCCGCTGTCTCCAAACCTTGCAGAAGCAGCACATTGAAGCGCTTGAAAACACAGCACAACATTCACTAATAACACTTGCAATGCATTATGACTTCAAAGGTATGACTTTAAGTCTATGACATTATTATTTATTGATTTTATTTTGTTTTATTTCTTTGATCACCAACTGCCACGACAACACACTCGTTTTTTTATGCAGTACTCCTGACGAACTTCACCCATTGCCCGCATCGTATCCGGCTCTTAAGGTAGCTTGTGTTGGAGCAGCAGGACAAGCTCGCCATCCCGCCCGCTGCTTTCCTGCATTAATGCTCACCAAAACACAACGCACCCAGGGGAGAGATACCATGGTAAATAGGTAAACCTATTTACCATGGTATCCCCTCCCCTGCGGCGGCTGCTCTTGATCTCCGGCTGCTCTTGATCTCCGTGAACGCACCCGCTGTCGTCCAAACCTTGCAGAGCAGCACATTGAAGCGCTTGAAAACACAGCACAACATTCCCTTAATAACACTTGCAATGCATTATGACTTCAAAGGTATGACTTTAAGTCTATGACATTATTATTTATTGATTTTATTTTGTTTTATTTCTTTAATCACAACTGCCACGACAACACACTCGTTTTTTTATGCAGTACTCCTGACGAACTTCACCCATTGCCCGCATCGTACCGGCTCTTAAGGTAGCTTGTGTTGGAGCAGCAGGACAAGCTCGCCCATCCCGCCCGCTGCTTTCCTGCATTAATGCTCACCAAAACACAACGCACCCAGGGGAGAGATACCATGGTGTAAATAGGTAACCTATTTACCATGGTATCCCTCCCCTGCGGCGGCTGCTCTTGATCTCCGTGAACGCACGCGCTGTCTCCAAACCTTGCAGAGCAGCACATTGAAGCGCTGTGAAAACACAGCACAACATTCCCTAATAAACACTTGCAATGCATTATGACTTCAAAGGTATGACTTTAAGTCTATGACATTATTATTTATTGATTTTATTTTGTTTTATTTCTTTGATCACCAACTGCCACGACAACACACTCGTTTTTTTTTGCAGTACTCCTGACGAACTTCACCCATTGCCCGCATCGTACCGGCTCTTAAGGTAGCTTGTGTTGGAGCAGCAGGACAAGCTCGCCATCCCGCCCCGCTGCTTTCCTGCATTAATGGCTCACCAAAACACAACGCACCCAGGGGAGAGATACCATGGTAAATAGGTAACCTATTTACCATGGTATCCCTCCCCTGCGGCGGCTGCTCTTGATCTCTGGCTGCTCTTGATCTCCGTGAACGCACCCGCTGTCTCCAAACCTTGCAGAGCAGCACATTGAAGCGCTTGAAAACACAGCACAACATTCCCTAATACAACACTTGCAATGCATTATGACTTCAAAGGTATGACTTTAAGTCTAGGACATTATTATTTATTGATTTTATTTTGTTTTATTTCTTTGATCACCAACTGCCACGACAACACACTCGTTTTTTTATGCAAGTACTCCTGACGAACTTCACCTATTGCCCGCATCGTACCGGCTCTTAAGGTAGCTTGTGTTGGAGCAGCAGGACAAGCTCGCCATCCCGCCCGCTGCTTTCCTGCATTAATGCTCACCAAAACACAACGCACCACAGGGGAGAGATACCATGGTAAATAGGTTACCTATTTTACCATGGTATCCCTCCCCTGCGGCGGCTGCTCTTGATCTCTGGCTGCTCTTGATCTCCGTGAACGCACCCGCTGTCTCCAAACCTTGCAGAGCAGCACATTGAAGCGCTTGAAAACACAGCACAACATTCCCTAATAACACTTGCAATGCATTATGACTTCAAAGGTATGACTTTAAGTCTATGACATTATTATTTATTGATTTTATTTTGTTTTATTTCTTTGATCACCAACTGCCACGACAACACAACTTGTTTTTTTATGCAGTACTCCTGACGAACTTCACCCATTGGCCCGCATCGTACCGGCTCTTAAGGTAGCTTGTGTTGGAGCAGCAGGACATAGCTCGCCATCCCGCCCGCTGCTTTCCTGCATTAATGCTCACCAAAACACAACGCACCCAGGGGAGAGATACCATGGTAAATAGGTAACCTATTTACCATGGTATTCCTCCCCTGCGGCGGCTCTGCTCTTGATTCTCGGCTGCTCTTGATCGTCCGTGAACGCACGCGCTGTCTCCAAACCTTGCAGTGCAGCACATTGAAGCGCTTGAAAACACAGCACAACATTCCCTAATAACACTTGCAATGCATTATGACTTCAAAGGTATGACTTTAAGTCTATGAACATTATTATTTATTGATTTTATTTTGTTTTATTTCTTTGATCACCAACTGCCACGACAACACACTCGTTTTTTTATGCAGTACTCCTGACGAACTTCACCCATTGCCCGCATCGTACCGGCTCTTAAGGTAGCTTGTGTTGGGAGCAGCAGGACAAGCTCGCCCATCCCGCCCGCTGCTTTCCTGCATTAATGCTCACCAAAACACAACGCACCCCAGGGGAGAGATACCATGGTAAATAGGTAACCTATTTACCATGGTATCCCTCCCCTGCGGCGGCCTGCTCTTGATTCTCCGGCTGCCTCTTGATCTCCGGTGAACGCACGCGCTGTCTCCAAACCTTGCAGTGCAGCACATTGAAGCGCTTGAAAACACAGCACAACATTCCCTAATAACACTTGCAATGCATTATGACTTCAAAGGTATGACTTTTAAGTCTATGACATTATTATTTTATTGATTTTATTTTGTTTTATTTCTTTGATCACCAACGGCCACGACAACACAGTCGTTGTTTTTATGCAGGTACTCATGACGAACTTCTCCCATTGCCCGCATCGTACCGGCTCTTATAGGTAGCTTGTGTTGGAGCAGCAGGACAAGCTCGCCATCCCGCCCGCTGCTTTCCTGCATTTTGCTCACCAAAACACAACGCACCCAGGGGAGAGATACCATGGTAAATAGGTAACCCTTACCATGGTATCCCTCCCCTGCGGCGGCTGCTCTTGATCTCCGTGAACGCACCCGCTGTCTCCAAACCTTGCAGAGCAGCACATTGAAGCGCTTGAAAACACAGCACAACATTCCCTAATAACACTTGCAATGCATTATGACTTCAAAGGTATGACTTTAAGTCTATGACATTATTATTTATTGATTTTATTTTGTTTTATTTGCTGTGATGCACCAACTGCCACGACAACACACTCGTTTTTTTATGCAGTACTCATGACGAACTTCACCCATTGCCCGCATCGTACCGGCTCTTAAGGTAGCTTGTGTTGGAGCAGCAGGACAAGCTCGCCATCCCGCCCGCTGCTTTCCTGCATTAATGCTCACCAAAACACCAATGCAACCCAGGGGAGAGATACCAATGGTAAATAGGTAACCTATTTACCCATGGTATCCCTCCCCTGCGGCGGCTGCTCTTGATCTCCGGCTTCTCTTGATCTCCGTGAACGCACCCGCTGTCTCCAAACCTTGCAGAGCAGCACATTGAAGCGCTTGAAAACACAGCACAACATTCCCTAATAACACTTGCAATGCATTATGACTTCAAAGGTATGACTTTAAGTCTATGACATTATTATTTATTGATTTTATTTTGTTTTATTTCTTTAATCACCAACTGCCACGACAACACACTCGTTTTTTTATGCAGTACTCCTGACGAACTTCACCCAGTGCCCGCATCGTACCGGCTCTTAAGGTAGCTTGTGTTGGAGCAGCAGGACAAGCTCGCCATCCCGCCCGCTGCTTTCCTGCATTTAATGCTCACCAAAACACAACGCACCCAGGGGAGATACCATGGTAAATAGGTAACCTATTTACCATGGTATCCCTCCCCTGCGGCGGCTCTGCTCTTGATCTCTGGCTGCTCTTGATCTCCGTGAACGCACCCGCTGTCTCCAAAACCTTGCAGAGCAGCACATTGAAGCGCTTGAAAACACAGCACAACATTCCCTAATAACACTTGCAATGCATTATGACTTCAAAGGTATGACTTTAAGTCTATGACATTATTATTTATTGATTTTATTTTGTGTTATTTCTTTGATCACCAACTGCCACGACAACACACTCGTTTTTTGTATGCAGTACTCCTGACGAACTTCACCCATTGCCCGCATCGTACCGGCTCTTAAGGTAGCTTGTGTTGGAGCAGCAGGACAAGCTCGCCATCCCGCCCGCTGCTTTCCTGCATTAATGCTCACCAAAACACAACGCACCCAGGGAGAGATACCATGGTAAATAGGTTACCTATTTACCATGGTATCCCTCCCCTGCGGCGGCTGCTCTTGATCTCTGGCTGCTCTTGATCTCCGTGAAACGCACCCGCTGTCTCCAAAACCTTGCAGAGCAGCACATTGAAGCGCTTGAAAACACAGCACAACATTCCCTAATAACACTTGCAATGCATTATGACTTCAAAGGTATGACTTTAAGTCTATGACATTATTATTTATTGATTTTATTTTGTTTTATTTCTTTGATCACCAACTGCCACGACAACACACTTGTTTTTTTTATGCAAGTACTCCTGACGAACTTCACCCATTGCCCCGACATCGTACCGGCTCTTAAGGTAGCTTGTGTTGGAGCAGCAGGACAAGCTCGCCATCCCACCTGCTGCTTTCCTGCATTATTGCTCACCAAAACACAACGCACCCAGGGGAGAGATTACCATGGTAAATAGGTAACCTTACCATGGTATCCCTCCCACTGCGGCGGCTGCTCTTGATCTCCGTGAACGCACCCGCTGTCTCCAAACCTTGCAGAGCAGCACATTGAAGCGCTTGAAAACACAGCACAACATTCACTAATAACACTTGCAATGCATTATGACTTCAAAGGTATGACTTTAAGTCTATGACATTATTATTTATTGATTTTATTTTGTTTTATATTTCTGATGCACCAACCTGCCACGACAACACACTCGTTTTTTTTATGCAAGTACTCCTGACGAACTTCACCCATTGCCCGCATCGTACCGGCTCTGAAGGTAGCTTGTGTTGGAGCAGCAGGACAAGCTCGCCATCCCGCCCGCTGCTTTCCTGCATTAATGCTCACCAAAAACACAACGCACCCAGGGGAGAGATACCATGGTAAATAGGTAACCTATTTACCATGGTATCCCTCCCCTGCGGGGCTGCTCTTGATCTCCCGGCTGCTCTTGATCTCCGTGAACGCACCCGCTGTCTCCAAACCTTGCAGAGCAGCACATTGAAGCGCTTTGAAAACACAGCACAACATTCCCCTAATAAACACTTGCAATGCATTATGACTTCAAAGGTATGACTTTAAGTCTATGACATTATTATTTATTGATTTTATTTTGTTTTTATTTCTTTAATCACCAACTGCCACGACAACACACTCGTTTTTTTTATGCAGTACTCCTGACGAACTTCACCCATTGCCCGCATCGTACCGGCTCTTAAGGTAGCTTGTGTTGGAGCAGCAGGACAAGCTCGCCATCCCGCCCGCTGCTTTCCTGCATTTAATGCTCACCAAAACACAACGCACCCAGGGGAGAGATACCAATGGTAAATAGGTAACCTAATTTACCATGGTATCCCTCCCCTGCGGCGGCCTGCTCTTGATCTCCGTGAACGCACGCGCTGTCTCCAAACCTTGCAGAGCAGCTACATTGAAGCGCTTGAAAACACAGCACAACATTCCCTAATAACACTTGCAATGCATTATGACTTCAAAGGTATGACTTTAAGTCTATGACATTATTATTTATTTATTTTATTTGTGTT
>NW_026708152.1:125000-130900 GCF_902713425.1 Acipenser ruthenus | reverse complement strand
GATCTATAGAGTTCATTCTACACTCAGCAGGTCCTGTACAGATCTATAGAGTTCATTCTACACTCAGCAGGTCCTGTACAGATCTATAGAGTTCAATTCTAGCTTCAGCAGGTTCATCGCATCTAAATTGTCTCTACAGAGCCCCGGCATTCGTCACGTCTAAATCCTCTGTACAGAGCCCTGGCCTGCGTCGTGTCTAAATCCTCTGTACAGAGCCCTGGCCTGCGTCGTGTCTAAATCCTCTGTACAGAGCCCGTGTCGGCTGCTCAGAGCTGGATGTTTCAGTTTCAGCAGCGCTGGACGGGAGAAGCAGACACACTCACCTTGAAGTCGACCCTGATCTTGTGCACCGGAGCTGGAGGGCCTCCTTCTCTCTTCGAGCAAAGCCACTGACCAGAGCAGCAAGCACACTGGGAGGAGTCTGTCCAGCTGACTCTGCAGCACAGGAGCAAACACAAACTCGCATCTTATTAAACTCGTAATAAACCCAGGAGTGGGATCAAACCAAGTAATGCGAGTCTTCCTGCCATCCCTGAGATTCATAAAGACCTTTTTGTTGAATTTATTACTAACTTTCTTAGTGGTCAGTTTTCGAGGTGAAGTTAAAATCACCTGCGTTAACGATTAATCAAAACAAAGGGAGTCTGTGCCGTTACCTTGTCAGGCCTCCGTCTCCCCTGCAGATTCCTGGAGATGTTCATTCTCCGAAGGCGGCTGCTGCTCTCCTCTGAGTCCCCACCTCGCCCGCTGCCGTCCAAGGAAGCAAAGTCTCCTGAAGAAGAAGAAGAAAACATTTAAAAAAAAAAAAAGGATGGAAAGTAGGAATCGCGTCCTTAAAAAATGAGCAAAACTGCACACGTGCAAAAATCAAATCTAATAGTAAGGGGCAATAGACCAGCTGATGTGTGCCCCACTCTGGAAGCAGTTCCATAATAAATCAATAAAACACAACATGCTTCTTGAATTAGATGCACTGTGAAGCACTTGAGAGGCAGAGACAGGCGACCGGTAACTGAAATCTGAAGCGTCTGAACGGCTTGAACGGAACAGCTATAAAAACCCTCACAAGAGCCGAATTAAGAAATCCTAAACAGCAGCTTTGAACTCAGCGACAAACGCGTGCCGCTTGTGCTTGTGAGCGGCGCTCGCTACCTCTGTGCCCGCTGGCTCTCCTGCGCCCGGGGGAGGTGGAGTGGGAGGCGGAGGCTGCCAGCAGCATCTCCAGCTCCGAGTCGTCCGACTCCAGCAGGCTGCAGTACGAGCGCTGCTTCACGCAGCGGCGCGGCTGGGTCCTCAGGGAGGGGCTGCGGGAGTCTGGTACCCTCAGCTCCGCCCGCTCGGCCGCCTCCTCGTCGTCGCTCGTGGGGCACGCGCTCGCCGGCGACCGCCGACGCTTCAGAGGGAGACCTGCAGCAGAGGGGGGTTATCAGACACATAACTAAAAATAAAAGCGCTGGGGGGGGTCTGCGTTTCACAATCCCATTACCTTTGTTGGTCCTGTAGCCCAGCCGCATTTGTTTCCTCTCTTCAATTTCGTCACATTTTTTAAACCTGTGAGAAAAAACAAAAAATAATAATAATAATAATAATAATAATAATAATAATAATAATAATATTTGAGAACGTAACATTAGACCAGACTAACATTTTCTTCAAGAGAACCACTGCAAGTTTTATTTCGCCTGTGCACTCTGCAGGGACGTGGAAACATTACAAGCAGGCATTAAAAGTCAAAGTCAAGCTCTTCAAATTACTTTTCACGGTCTACTTTTCACGGTCAGTTACTTGTAGAGATTCATCGTCTGGATACAGAGTCTCACTCTCTATAGATCTATATAACAATTAGGACACTTTAAAACTCTATGTGCACAGCGGTTAAAGCCACTTAGATCTACCAGGATTGGAAATAAGACTCCCACTGCACAGCAGATTCACCCCACTCCGGATTTTACTACTAGCTTGATTAGCCACAGTGTGTATAGGTAACAAGCCCAGGTGGGTTTCAGTAAAACCTGGAATGGCTCGAAATGCTATGCAGGGGAGTCTGGTTTCCAACACGGATATAGTTTAACGGATATAGCTCTCCATGTCTACTCACACGCAGCACTGTCTCTTGGTGTTGGGGCCCCCGAATTTGGGCTTGTCCAGGCAGTTGACGCACTCCCCGCAGTCCAGCTGGTGCAGGCAGCCCTTGCAAGTCCCGCAGCGCACGTTCCTCTTCCGTGCTGGAAGCAGCGGCCGCCGGAGGATCTCCTCATCTTGACAGGACGCGGGTCCGGGGGGGGAGCAGCATCGGGCTCAGAGGCAGAGGCTGTGTCTGACAGGGGAGAGGAGAGGAGGGACAGAGGGAGAGGAGAGGAGGGACGAAGGTGAGAGAGAGCGAGAGCGAGAGAGAGAGAGCGAGGAGAGAGAGGGGGGGCGAGGACAGAGAGAGAGGAGAGGAGGGACCGAGGGAGAGGAGAGGAGGACAGAGAGAGAGGAGAGGAGGGACCAAGGGAGAGGGGGCGAGGAGAGAGAGGGGAGAGAGTGAGAGTGCGAGGCGAGAGAGTGCGAGGCAAGAGAGAGAGAGAGAGGAGGGACCGAGGGAGAGGAGAGAGAGAGAGGAGGGACCGAGGGAGAGGGTGTGAGGAGAGAGAGCGAGAGGAAAGGAGAGGAGGGACAGAGAGAGAGCGCGAGGAGAGAGAGGAAGGACCGAGGGAGAGGGGGCGAGGAGAGAGGGACAGAAGGAGATGAGGAGAGAGGAGTTCAGCTTTAAGTAGCAACTAATTATTATAATAATTAGTTTTAAAAATAAACCCCACAAAAGCCATGTTATTAATTTGTTCTCCCTTTTCTTTTGAAGACTTTTGCAATCACTGGTTCGTGGTTGTGCTCCGAAATTCAGCTATCACCACTTTACCTGTCTGTACCCGGCTTCAAGCATCGAGCATCACAACAGGTAAAGAGAAACGACACGACATCGGAGCTGCTTGCTCGTGAAGCTCGTCCTTTAAAGAATCCACTTTCACAGGACGGGTACGAGGCGGGCGCGCTTACCCTCTGCGCGGGGCGAGGCTGCGATGCCGTCCCTCTCGTGCAGCGGCAGGGCGCTGAGTCGAGGGACGTCGTCGGGGACCATCGCCCGCGGCTGCCCCAGGACCACCGCTGCGTCTCGACACACGTGCTTGATACGGGGTCCTGCCGGGGGCCGGCTCCTGCCGATCAGAGAGAGAGAGAGAGAGAGAGAGGAGAGAGAGAGAGAAGAGAGAGAGAGAGAGAGGGAGAGAGGGAGAGAGAGAGAGAGAGAGAGGGAGGGAGGGAGAGAGAGGGAGGGAGGGAGGGAGGGAGGGAGGGAGGGAGGAGAGAGAGGGGGGGAGAGAGGGGGAGAGAGAGGGGGGGGAGAGAGAGGGGGGAGAGGGAGGGGGAAGAGAGGGAGGGAGAGGGAGGGGGAGAGAGAGAGGGAGGGAGAGGGAGGGGGGAGAGAGGGAGGGAAGGAGGGACGGAGGGAGAGGTAGGGAGAGAGAGAGCGCAATGAGAACAAGCAGGCTGACAGGGAAGCGCTGTTAACACATTGTCAAAAACATGCCGGTCGTAGACAGAGATCAGCTGCCGTGAAAGGTCATCTCGTCAATATTTATTCACAGAGTCTTTTCCTAAACACGCATCAACGTGGCACACATGCAGTCTTCTGCACAAACAGAAGCTGCATTACAGAAAAAAAAAAAAAAAGTGACAGAGGGCTTCACTGCTTTTCTGACTGGGTAAAGAGTTGAAACATTGGGACGTGTCTGAGCTCACGAAACCTTAAAACAGCCCCAGCGTGTCGCCCCCTCGGGCCTCGCTCCTGGTTACCTGAGGTGCGCTACTCTCCTCCTGCGGGGGGCTCTCCAGCCGAGCCTTCCTCTTCCTCACAACCTTCCTCCGCTTCACAGCGCCGGGAGGCTCCTTGGGATCGGCCCTCACAGTCCCCGACAGCAACTGTGGAGCAGCAAGCGTTACCAGAAACACAGAGGCAGAGACTCCCAGACGCCTCGCAGTCTTTACTGTGAACTTAATATAATCAGGGCATGCCACTGCCTCGTCAACATGCAAAAAAAACTATATATGTATACAAATATAAACAAAAAAAAAAAACTGAAAACATCTTAGGTCGACATTTCGTTCTGCTTCCTCCTTCAATGTATCATTACCATTACCATCCCCCCATCCCTGCCACTGTAGCACAAAGCAGATAAACTAATCTAATAAACGTCTTCACCTGCGTGGACTTCAGCTGCTTCTGCTGGTCGATCTTGATGAGCTGGACCTTGGCCCTCTTGAGCAGGTGAAACATCCTCTTGTTGGCTCCGGTGAGCCGGATCTTGTGAGAGGTGCCCCTTTCCTCCACCTCCACCCGGTCGCTTCCCGTGCTCTGGTCGGCTTCCTCGACGCCCTCGTCCGAGCCCTCTCCCAGCAGCAGCTCGGACCCCGGAGAGCGGAGCCGCACGGCCACTTTCCGCACCACCCCGGGGGAGTCCATGTCCTCAATCTTCAGCTTCTCTTTCTCCGGGAGGTCCTCCTCCTCCGAGCTCTCCTGGAGCTGCCCGACAGCAGCTGGCAGGGAGAGGGTCAGGTGCCCCGGTTCGGGGTCGTCATCATCCCGGTCTAAAGGAGCGGCTTCCGAATTCGGAGCAGGGGAACTCTCCTCCTCCTCCTCCTCCTCCTCCTCCTCCTCGGCTCTCCTGCCCGCCCGGGCCGTGAGCTTCTTCAGGGACTCGTAGATCTTCAGGTGGGTTTCGCGGTGGGACAGCTGGGCCGACGCAGCCCGTTTCGGTCCGGGAGAAGCCAGAATTACTTCCGGGAGCTTGAGGGAGTCGTCGAAGGCCTGCCTGCCGACCAAGGAGAAGACCTCTCCAGCCGATCCGGCGAGGTTGCTCCACCTGAAGCTGGGCTCCCTGAGTGCCGACCTACGCTTGCCCGGTAAGGCGGCGGGCGACGCAGCGGCATCCGATGCAAGCCTGGATTCCAAACCCGCTCGCCCCCGGGCTTCCTCAGCAGCTCGACGGTCGAACAAGTCAAAGGCTTCCTGGTCCCCGGGAGACAGATCCATCTCCGGGGAGAACTGTTCAGGATACTGGTAATCATCGTCACCTTCCTCGCCCCCTTCTCCTTCGTCTGCTTCTTTATTCGCCTCTCTGGCGGTCCGGCCGTGGGGCTTCTTGGGGGAGCTCCTCCGGGGCAGGACAGACATCCCGTCGTCATCCATGAACCTCTTGGGGGTCTTGATGACCCTGGAGGAGCGAGCGCTCACCACCGGCATGATGAAGTGCCGGATGTTCTTCAGGAATTTCGACTTCCCCCGCTGGAGGTCCTTGGAGGCGGGATGCTGGCTGTCGCTGCCGCCGCCTTTCCCTGCGTTGGAGAGCAGCTGCTGGGCTAGCTCCCTCTGAGCCTGCTTGGCCAGGGACAGAGGTCTCCCCCTTGGCCTTTTGGCAGGCAGGAAGGGGGTGGCCAGCTTCCGCATGTATTTGGCCTTCACCACGCCCGCCAGCCTCTGTCTAGTCGGCAGGACCGAAGACGTGGCTTCTTCACCTGCAGCCTCTTCACCTGCAGCCTCTTCACCTGCAGCCTCTTCACCTGCAGCCCTGGTCAAGCGGACCTTAGCTTTCCTCCTCCGCCTGGCGGACGGCCTTCGTCTCCTGCACGGCTTTCTCCCGTAACTTCGCACAGCCGATTCCGACCGAGTTTCGGAAACAGGGGGGTCCAAGACTAGGATCAGGTCTGTGGAGCGGGCCTGCATCTCGGGGCCTTCGGTGCCAAGGTCCGCCGGATCGGGTTCGGGTTCGGGTTTAGGTTCAGCATCCCCGGACTTGGTTGGCGCCGTTGCTCTTTTCCTCCTTTGCTTTGGAGACAGCGTAGGTGTAGGCGGCGCCGCAGCAACG